>NW_017731369.1:3268694-3300371 GCF_001890085.2 Hipposideros armiger | reverse complement strand
CCTATCCAATCTGTGAGTGGAATGTGGGGTTTTCTTTGTTCCTCTCTCTCCTAAATCTCGGTCTTGTATTCCTCAGTATTGAATGAGTAGAAGCAATCACACGTGACCAATGGTTTTGCTGAAAACATGTCCACACAATCTGACAGCACCTCCCGGCAAAGCAGCAGCTTGTGGTCACCGATCCTCAAAAAGTGATCAGCCGGGGGCAGGCTCTGCCATTGAAAATGCTTTGTAAAGGCAGGACTCACTTCACCTTTAACATGTCTCCTTCCTTATTCTAAGTTGTGACACCACTAAAGGCAGGTGTATTTTTGTGTGCAGATGTATGAATATGCAAATGCAATGGCAGAGAGAGAGAGCCACTTTTGGAGACCTGCCCCCATCACTTGCCTGTAGCTGAAAGATGTTTGAGGTCAGATCTGAGGTGCCACCTCCCCCTTTATTAGTAAAATGCCCCCATTTCTGTGGCTATCAAGCCATCAGTGGTTAGAACCTTTTAAGCACATCTAAAAGGTCAAGGTTGGCTATCTTGCTACAGTGATGCCTATCACTTTCAATGAAATGCAAAATCTTTAGCTCCCCCACAAACTCCTACTCATCCTACAAGAGCCAATTCAAACGCCATTCTCTCTTCTATGCTCCCATGTAGCTTTTTATTTCCCTTTCTTAGAAATCATCACATTAGGTACCGATCATTTCTACATACATATTTTCTATGAGAAGCTCGAGGGCCAGCTCTACAACTTATTCAGTTTTGTTTGTTTGTTTTTGCCATCTTTCTGTTAACATCACTTAAGCACTGGGATGGAATGGGCTTCCTTAAGCTGTTGGTTTGTGTGTCAGCTTCTTAACTTACCAGCTGTGTGAACTTGGGCAAGAAACTTAAACATCTAAAGCCTTATATTCCTCATCAATGTCACAGGGACGGTGGTAGCACGTGTATAGCAGGGTTGTGGTATACATAAAAAGGGAAGCTAGATGTAAAGCTCACAGCAAAAGTATACACCATACATGTATATGTGTATACATGCATTTACATATAAATATGTGTGTATCTCTATCAGCATACATGTGAATATCCATGCATTCATCTACAATATGTACATGCATGTGTGTCTACATGCATTTATATAAGTATAGGTGTGTGTATGTGTATTCATGTGTGAGTACATGCATGCATCTATACTTAACTATATGTGCATATATTCATGCATGTGTGTGCTCATGTATTTAAGGATAAGTCTGCATATGTGTGCATATGTGAATATTTTGTCACTGATTTATTGATTAGCCCTTCTCCTTGGAGGTCACTGGGGCCCAGAGTGTAGATTTCATTGGGTTCTAGGCACAGAGCCATGGATTTAGTAGAAACACATTCCTAAATAGAGTGAGGATGGCCGAGCTGAAAACAGCTGCTTGTCAACATGATGAGCCAGGAGGGGTGGGCCTGGATGTTGCTGAATGCAGGGTGGGAGCATAACTGATGACAGGAAACCTTCTCCGAGTCCAGAGTCATGGTCAGGGAAAGGAATGGGGACCCACAGTAGAACTGGTGGAATGTGGGTGGAGAGAATTGAAAGAAGAGACCAGACACGCTACACAGTGGGATTTCGGGGCTCTCTTAGTGGCAGAATGTAGCCTTATCCTGACGAGAGCACTTGGCTGGTTTCTACTGGCCTCACAAGTACATCGAGGTTTAGATATCTCGTCTTCCAGGAGGTCTTCCGTATCCTCTCTCTTTTAGGCCATATTTTCTGCCCATCAGAACTCCCTTAAAATCTTGCTCGCGCCACTCATATTGGTCATGTTGTCCTTTAACTGTCCCTTTGCAGAGTCTGAGTTTCAGGGGTGCAGGAATCACGGCCTGTTCCCACTGAGTCTCAGCAGGGAGTGGTGGTGGTAAGGACGATAAACTCTCTAAACATAATCTTTCCCTCCTTGAATTTTTGAACGTCATCTTTCCCTCGCTCTACATCGCCCTCCGTGTGCTTCCTCGGACCCAGCAGGTACCCTCCTACCTGAGAACGTCTACATGAGCTGCTACCTGTGCCTGGGACACCCCCATTCCCTTACCTCTTTCCCGTCTTTGCGCAAATGTTGATTTCTCAGGAAGGCCTTCCCCGACCACCTGACGTACCAGGTACGGCCATCCCTTCTCAGTGCTGCCTCCCTGTGCTTCTCCCCACGGGCCTCCCCAGCTTCACATGCCCACAGTTCACTTCTTTTCTCTTTCCTCTCCTTCGGAGTAGAACAAACTCCTTGACAGGAGAGACTTTTGCCTGTTGTGTCCATACCTGTATCACCAGAGCCCAGGACAGTGTCTGGCACATAGCAGGTCCTCAATAAATAGCCACTGAATGAATGGACTCAGATGCCGGTGAATAATGATTACTATCAATAGCAGTAGCAACTGCAGAAAGAGAATAGATGTGCCTGTTTGGGAGGCTGACATGGTGTCTGCAGCAGACAGCTAACTCTGAGGCCCCAGTGGGAGCCGGCCTTCGGGCCCGACGTGTGTACAAGGCTGACCCACTCGCAGCCTCCCCTTAACCAGAACCAAGCCTATGCCGGTGACCATGCCTCAGATGAAGAGTCCCAGCACCCACTTACTGTTGCATGCTTTGTAATACATTCCTTTTTATTTGGAAACAAAATGCAGTAATGTATTTTATCGGCCCTAAACACGTGTTTTGCATTCACAAAGAACAGCATTTTCCTTTTTCCCAACAGTCATCTGTGGTGTTAAACTGCATATAATTAAATTAAAAGCATCCGTGAACTCTCTGGAATATAATGCTTTGAAGAAACCTCAAATTATTGTAATTAAAGCGGCTGAGATCCTACAGTACAATGGGTGGTCAACACACAGTAGCAGGGAAGGGGTACTCTAGTCTCAGGGACACTGCTTCTCACCGTAGGACATCCGCATATGACACCCAGGATTGGAGGGGAAAGAGGCTACACATCGAACAGCATCTTTGAAGAGGGGAGGCAGTTTGGTACACAATTTCCACTCATCACCATTCCAACCTGATTTCCATTTGAGATCAGCAGGCTCTAATGAAAGTTGCTTGTTTCTGAAAATGGAAATAATACCGAACATTCATCAAGTACTTTCCAAGTACCAGGCACTGTTCTGAGCACCAGACACATACCAGCTTGCTGAATCCTTGCAACAGCCTGCAGGAGTATGTCCCCTTATTGTCCCCATTGTGAGGTGAGGTAAAGGAGACACGGATGGACAGAGAGGCAAGTGCACCATCTCTGTTCCTTGGCTTTTACCAGGTGGAGCTGCAACATGGACGCCTGCATTCTGTCCTCATGTAGGGGCTTGGACCTTGACCCCACTCTACTCCCAACTTCTTTCTGCATCGCTGCCCTTCCTCCCTGAAGAGCTGTCTGCTAACTAACCATGGGATGCCTCCCTGCACCCTACTGTGCATTAGATGAGACAAAAATGGATACTTTCAGCTGAGCCTGGTGCATAAAGGAAAGGAAAAGAAATAAATGAAACAGTTCCGAAGTGTGTTCCCTGGACCTGGCACTTTGGCACATCCACTCTTGCACTGGAGTCTCCCTGGGGGGTGGGGGGTGGGGGGAGTCATGCTTGTTTTATGCAGTTAGCCTCTAGTGACCTCACAGTAACCAGTATTTGAAAAGGCCCTCAGGTATATGTGGAATGGATGGCTACGTACAGCAGTCCTACACGGTAGGCAAGATTATCCCTATTGCAGAGATGATAAAAATGGTGTTATTTTATTCAGCACCCCACAGTCGATTCAGGAAAAGCCGATATTTGAAGCCAAGGCTGACTGAACTTCAAGGTCTATGTTTTCCAAAAGGGTGCTGGTGGCAGATGGAATAGGCTGCGGCAGCATCGGGCCGTCTACACTCAAAAGCTTTGTTTCAGTGGTAAAGGTTTAGAGATCTGGGGTTCCCAAGATGCAAGGTGACCGAGCCAGACATGCAAAGGCTGGACCTGGCAGTCTGGGGTCAGCATGACCAAAGCAGCAACATCGGTGGCCACAGTCAGCCTCCAGGAAGCAGCTGCTTTTTTGAAACCTTTTATCTGAACTCCAGGTAGCTTGGCACAAGATCTACAGAGAAGCACTTTCAGCACTTAAAAAGCACCTGCCATTACTGAGACTTCTGATGCACACAGGAGTCCACATCTGTCAATAAGGCTTTAGTATCTGCGTCTTGAGATGCTTACAACACTCAAATGGATGTGGGTGTCCAAAGCAGGTCTTGGAACCTCAGAGGTACTGCAGCTCTGATCCCAGGAAGAGGGGTGGCACATCCCTGAAGCCCCAAACCCATCTGCACCACAAATCCCTTCTCCAAGGATGGCACCGTTATTTTTCAAGCACCTAGAGCCCCCAAATCCAATTTTTCCTGTCCAGATAACGCCTCTGCCAATCCCAATTTCAAAACCTACTCAAGAAACATCAACAAAGCAGCTCAGTCTCCAACTCAAGTTAGCACACATTCATCTGCATATCCCACAGGCTTGTGAAGCCTTAGAACTGAATGTCACCAAACCACCACCATGTGCTTCAGAGACAAAGGGACTTACATCCTCTCTGGAGACTTACCAGAGTCTGTATTCCATTATCGCAAGACCTGGAGCAAAAATTACTTTGCCTTCAGAACCACTAAAGGACACCTCTTTGAGGCACGAGACAATACCCATCTACCTTTAAAGGTGTTTGCATCATTCAGTTAACTATTCATTCAACTTTCTGCTATAAAAAGTTAATTCTCCCCCCAAGTTTTGAAGTCTACCCCCTCCTACTTGTCAGGAACTTTATACTATCATTGATTTCTTCTCTCCCATGCATTTTCACCTCTGTCTCAAATGGACCCTCCTTATAGGCAAGTCTCTCCTACTAGAGGGAGGGAGGGAAAGAAGGAAAAGAAAGGAAGGAAGAGAGGAGGGAGGGATGTGACCACATTCAAGTTACCAACATGATTTCACTGCATGGAGCTGGAAAGGGATGCACACAATCAGCTTTTATGAGCTGGTAAGAATGAGCTGCCTCCCGCACACTGGTGCACAGATATTACTCTATCAAAATATGTTTATTTGCTGCTTTAAATAAGGTATCAAACTATTATCTTAATAGTATACACATAGCGTAGTATAAGTAGGTTCTAGCATGCTTCTAAGCATTTTATCTATGCATCTAAATACAATATTCTGAGATGGGGCCCACAGGCTTTACAAGACTGCCAAAAGGGTCCACGGCACAAAATAGGTTAAGACCCCTTCTGATTCTCAGAATAGTTTCAAAGAGAAATCGAATTCAGACTGTCACCCCCATGGCCCGATGCCTGCACCTCCAGGCACACACATTAAATCCTGTTAACAGCTTCCCACTGCTCTTAGCATAAAGCCCATATCCTTCGAGTGATCTGCATGGCCAAGTCCATCTCATCTCTTTTCTCTCCTCTGCTTCATGCTCTTCACACCCAAAGCCCACAACTGTCTGAAATTACAAGCCTCAGTCTCTTCCTCTCTCCTGGAGCCCCACCACCTCCACCAGCACCCCCACCACGTACTTGGGGATCTTCTGTGCTGACTCTGTGACCTGCAGTGGAGGCTGGGAATCGGGGTCTCAGAGCTAGGGGCTAATGCCACAGCCTGAATGGTCATGCAATTTACACTGCGGTAAAAGGGCACCTTTGTCACACAGGCCATCTCTCTTACCAGGCTACAGTGGAACTTTTTAATGGGCCTCCCGAACACTTGGAGGTCCTTTGAACACAAGGTTTATAAAGGACATAATTAAAGTCCCCAAGGATTAGAGGAAACTTTCCAATGCTTTCCCCATAGCTATGTATCTTCCTTGCTGACAGGATCCTCTCATTACTCCTTCTGTTTGGCAGACATTTGTTTCCTCCTTGACTTTCTGCAAAGAAAGAGGCCAAGTTTTGCCTAATGAGCTGCTGTCCTAGGTCCTCAGCCATGCTATTGGGAAAGTCATGACGTGTTTTTCTATTATGTTTTTCAATGCAAAAATGCATCATGACTTTCCTGACGACCCCATATATCTGTGCTTATTGAACGCCACTCTTTTGTTGAACTGTGTGTTGTTGCATACACATTCAAAGGGCTGTCTCGGAGTAACATTTCATTTAGAGGGGGAAAAACTAGGCACCATATCCTCGCTTGGACTGGAAAGGGTTCCCTCTTTCAATCAATGACGAAAGGCTGTCAGCAACTAAGTAATCCCTAATCACTGTTGGCAAGCACAAGACCTCGCCAAGACATGGGGCCAGGGCCGCCTTCCTCCTTGAGGGATGCAGTCCTTAATAGATGGGCTCATGGAGAATGAACTGAGGTGTCTTAAAAGCAAGTCTATGTATCAGTTAATCAAAAACCTGTCCTTTTTTTTCTTAACAGGCCCCTTATATGTATCTTGAGAAAGCCGTAAATTGTGCTAATCCACTTCTTTTACTGCTGTCCAGAAAGAATTATTTTTGTTAATGGCATGGTAAATCAGGAGACTTGTTAGCGAAACTGCTCAGAAAATGAGTCTTGAAAATGAAAGCTATAATATTTGTCAGATTTCCAAATTCCCTCTTGGGAACAAAGATGGTAACCATAACATATTTGCTAAATTCCATTACTTTAATACATTTATGTTGCTTGAGCTATGGGATGCTAAGGAAGGCATCCACATAAATCAAGAGTAAAAACATAAAACCAAATCCAAAGGTAGATATTATGGCTGTAAATTCAGACCTGATTTCAGGGTTAATATTCTGATAGATTTCAGTGTCATCACTTACATGCTTAAAGGACCTTCTCAGCCTCCTTTATGACCCCCAGGCGAATTGCTAATGAGAGTGTGATCTTACCACTCCCTTCCACACCACCCCCCAGGACCTCCAAGTCACATGACCCTGAAGCCCTGTCTTCACAAAGAAACTCACTGCCTTTTTGCACAGCATAGGGCAGGACTCGATTGCTGTCCCATTATTTATTGGAAATCTTTTCTAGAAGAAAATAACTCCAGAGGTGCTCAAACTCACTCTGATCACAGAAATGCACTTGGGGAAAAAAAAAAAGATAATGTAATAATAGCCTGGCAAATGTTTAAAGTTTGATAATATCAAGTGTTGGTGATAGTATGAGGAAACAGATGCTTTCATGCAATGCTAGGGAGGAGGGTAGGTGATTTGATACACGCTTTGTAGGGGGAGTTTGGCAGGAACTTAAAAATACATATACTCATATGTATGTACATACACAGATATGGATTATATGCACATACACACATACATATATGTTATATACTCATACCCATATATACATGTATATATTTACTTTTCCACATCTACCTAGGAAAACACTTTTACATGTACAAACGGGAACAGGTACAAGGATGTTCACTGTAGGAACGTTTTTCACATTGTTAGTAGTGAAAACCAATAAGGAAAAGGTTAAAGTAATTTATGGTAGGCCCATACCATGAATACGATATAGCAGTTAAAATGGATGAGATATTTCCACAAGTATTAACATGGGAAGGTATCGAAAGTCCACTGCAGAGTGACATGATAATGCTGTCAACATCTAAGAATAAGGGGAGGAGACAGATTTTGGGGGTAGTAGAAGCCTTACCTGATTATTTAATGTTTTATTTGCCCTCTGCCTTAAACTCCTGGCTTAAAATCTCAGTCACACCACTCTCCTCCTGGGTGAGTCCTGTGCCTTAATAGTCTCACCCACACGGTGGATGGCACAGCCAAAGCGGGGATGAACGGCTGTGCCCAGCACACAGTTGGTGCCCGTCAGGTACTAGGAGCCTTTCCCTTGTCACCTTGCCAACATCACCTTATAAATAAACAAGTCAATATTTTTATACCCTAAAGGAGAGAGAAAGAACCTTCTTCCTGGGGGCTTTTCTCATGCTGCTATTTACTGCCTTTTCAGTTTGTGTTCACAAGCTCTCCCTGCCTCCCTTTCTTGTCAGTCCCTCTTATTTTATCTCTCACTTTGTCTGCTGTTAAGGATGCAGCTCTGATAGCATTGTGGGAAAGCATAAGGCATTCAGTGACAATTTCTGACTAAGTGTCTCCACCAAATCAAATGATATTACACCTGTAATTCCCTAGAAAGTAGACAGAGAGGTATCAAAGGCTGTTAGTTAGATCTTGCTTAACAGAAATATAGAGAAACAGACATCCTAGAAAATGAGCTCCATTATTTCAAAGAAGAAAGTAAATCATTTCAGGCATGCAATAATTCAGCAGTTCTTAAAAAATTAGGAGAAGCAGAGAGAAAGAAGGAGTTTTTGGAATTACCCCATCTCACTTCATTTTTCAAATGAGCTGACATACGCAAAAAGGTCACTGGGTCATCCAAGGTCATTGGAGGCCAGTTAGCTGGAGACCAGAGTAAGACTGGGATTTTTGACTATTTCCTCTCCTCCCCAAATTGCCCCTTGCCTAGAGCTCAGTAATAAGTGCATTGAAGAGATAACTGCAATTAGGAAATATTCTGTCTCCAGTTAATAAGTTGACCCTGGATAATAAGCAATTCCCTTTGATCATTTTAAGAGAAAAAAAAACACAGTTTGAAAATGACTCAAGATATAGTTGAGAATTCTTAAGTTTGGAAGAACCTAGAGTTCATTAAATTCTCTCAGAATCATTGCTATGGATCTACTTGTATATATTTACACTTTGACAGTTCTCCTCCACATACAAAATACTTCACAATGGCTTTGGTGGGGTAAAATCTTGAGCTTAATTATTCCTTTCACCCTTTATAAGAAACAGAGAGTATCCTTGCAAAACATAAAGACTTAAGTTTGAGGGTTATCCTTAAACCCACAAGGAGGGGTCTGCAAGATAACAGGTCAGCACTGCCATCTTCCAGGGATCCTTCACATCAAAATCAAGACATGATGTCATTTTTACCTACATGGTTTTGCTCTTCAGTTTTTTCTTTATATACGTGTTAACTCCCACTCACCCTGTCCACCTGGGCCCCTGACCTCTGCTCTTTACCCCCCTTCTCACGGTGCCCTTCCAACTACAAGACCTCTCTCTATCAATCACGCGGCCCAAACTGAAAGAGAATGATCTTCCATCCTCAACCGACCAATACTCTATTTACTTTTCCCTGAAAAACAATCATAAAATTTCAACTCTTCTTTGTCTTTTGGGAAAAAAAAATGAAAGAGGCTATTTGTTCAAAAGGATGAAACAAATAAAGCAATTATAGCGGGTTACTTAACAATCTGTCCAATTCCTTCATTTTTACATGACATTTGGAACATTGGTTGTGTGGATAAATCTGGCATTGTCTGATGTCAGTTAAAGCAATTTGTCTTTTGTTTAAAAAAAAAAACAGCATGGTCTCAAGTGCCAAAGCATTACTTAGAATCTAGAAGTTATTTGTCATTTGGATTAAAAACTGTATCGGGGCTGGCCGAGTGGCTCGGTTGGTTAAGAGCACAAGCTCTGAGCAATAGGGTTGCCGGTTCGATTCCCACATGGGCCAGTGAGCTGCGCCTGCGCTGAGCTGCTGCTGAGCTGCCAACAGGTAGCGGGATGCTCAGCTGGTGAGACCACATGTTCCTAACAACAAGGCTTCTGGTTCGACTCCCGCATGGGATGGCCAAAATTGAACACAGCACCTTGAGCTGAGCGGCCGCAAGCTGCCAATGGGCAGCCAGATAGCAACTGGACTTGGAGCTGAGCTAGCTGCGCCCTCCACAACTAAGATTGAAGGACAACAACTTGGCTGTTCCCCTTCCCCAATTCCCCAACACTATTCCCCTCCCCCAATTCCCCAATAAAAATCTTAAAAACAACAACAAAAAACCATCGGTCTTGCTCTCTCAAAGTCAGCTACTTCCTCTCCTGCCTTTAGTTGTCTTGGATTTTACCCTCACAATGACTGCTACACTCATAGCTCATCAGTCCTCGTCGGAATATACTAGAGTATATTATGCTTTGAAAATTTCACCTTATTACCTATACACTGTGTTCCTCAGTTATGCTGTGTCTTTACTATGTCATAATAAAAATATTTTGCCTCTATGGACCTAAAATTTCCATGCTAGAGAAACACAGGCATATTTCATTCATCATCGTTCCATGTGAATTCAAAGACAAAAACATAAACTCTTTAGTTCTCCCTGCCTGAGAGTGCTTGGGGCTTGTCTTTCCTCAAGTCAAAATATCATTTCTCAGCTGAGGTTCCAATCAAGCACGCTGAAAGTTTGGGAAGGAATTCAATGAGATCTTCCCCCAAATTTCTCTCTACTCACTACCCCACTTCCCATCACTAATTGCCTCAGGAAAGGGATATTGTTGCTATAAAGCAGAGAGAGAGAGCAACAATAAAAAAAAGTTTAAGTTTTAAACATCCAAGTATTTTGTTGTTATAGGAGCCCAAGTTTTTATATTTCAAACCCTAAAACAGGGGATCTGGGTGTACAGTTGGGCTTCAAATGGCAGACAGGGAAGAGTGGATTATGATCCAACATGCTCCCACCTACTGTGCAAATAAAAATCCCCTGGGTTGGAAGGAGGAGAAATGCAGTAGACATGGTAAAAGAGATTATGGCATCTCTTCTCCCTGAGCTGCATTTCCAAGCCCAGCTCACCAAGGGGCCAACAGAATGGTCCCCACGTGCATTGGGAAAGGACTGAAACAGCGGAGAGAGAGCTGGAAGAACTGAATCACCCTTAAGCTCAGAAGGAGAAGACTGAAGACCAAATAGGTATATGAACATCTCAGTAGATGCCAGAGTACCTCCCACCAGTCATGTGCCTTGGCAACATATAAGCTCAATAGAAATTAGACAGGAACCTAGGCGATTATGGAGGTAATGAATGGACTTAGCTTAAGTTTCCACCAACTGGTGGAAAGAGCAATCAAAATAAAAATGTTGCACAATATTAGAAGACAAAGACAGTTGTCTTATTTGCACCCCAGAGTTTGTAAACAGAAGAGTAGTATCTTCTACACACATCCTCATGGCTATCTGATACAGTATAGCACACCCACACCACGCTGGCTAGCCGTGCCTTTAAGATAGAATTAGACTCTCCCAGGACCTTCTCCAACAAAAGCAACATTAGCAATCACCAGGCTATGAGAAAAGTTCCAAATCAGACTCTCATGCGCAGTCCCTAAATCGCGTTTTTACAAAGTCTTTATGACTTTGACTCTCACTCACGGAATGATGCTCATACTTGTCACACTCATATTTGGGCATCTCTCATCGCAGTCTCCAACTATCAGCCACTGGCCCTGGTCCCAGATCCATGCAGCCCCCCTGAACTCTATTTTGGTATTCTGCCCAAATACTCTTCAGGCGTTTTGCTAGATTTTGGCCTCATACATCTGTTTCTCCGTGGACAGCTTGAACAAGCCATGCCACTCTGCATAGCTGAGATAAGCCAAGGACTGGACTTGGACAGCAGCTGTAGGGTTTGAGCATCAAATTAGCAGGAAGGCCAGAAAATACACAAATTTACAGTTACTTGGGTCTTGAGGGACACCAATCAACTTAATCTAATCACCTCTCTCTTCTGCACATGCCCCTCCGCACTCCCCATCTCCCCCTGCCCCGTGTTGCACGACCAATCTCCCAATCAAGGGCTGCCATGTTGTGGTCGTAATAGGGCAAAGACTGCATGGGAATGGCTGAGAGCGAAGACAGAGGCTCTCCCAAAAAGACAGATGCAGCTAAGGTGAAAAACAAGTTCACCCGCTCTTCTGTGATTAAGAAACTCTTGGGAATCTTATTAAAGCTTGGTGTCTTATGTTGACTGTTTTCCTTTAAGCCTTTGGGTAATGAAAGATGGATAAGGGGAGAGAGTACCAACCTTAGATGTTTCCTAAGTAAATAACTATGAATAATTCTGCTTAAATTAGAAATGAAAATATGGATTTAGGTAAATTAGGAAAAACAAATTTAAGGAACTGGTGAACATTCTTTGATAACCTCAGGTTACTTTTGTCTAAATTTCTTAATATAGTGTACAACCTCGATCCAGCTTTCTTAATCCTAAATTGTGCTGATGGGTCATGAATTCCTAATCTTTTCTTCTTCATTAGATACTGAATCCAGGGAATTGTGTTTAGTTATATAGCTTTAACACTTGCTGTGTACCCTAGAGAGTAGGAGCAGAGAGGATCTAACCCAATATTGAGTATCTACCATGAGCTATGGCCTGGGCTAACTATTTCATATATATGGTGTTGCCAAGTCTACACGGTGACTCTACAAGACATATAGAAAATCCACCATTGTTCATGTGGGGAAACTGAGGAAGAGGTGCATGCATATAGTAGAACCAGGATCCAAGCCCATAATTATCTGATAATAGGAATCCCGTGGGTTTTTTTTGCTTTCCTTCTTTATATTGTATGCCACATCTAAATGACTTTAAATGACTGTAGAAATATTTAAGTTGGTCTCTAAATTTCCATTTAAAAAAAATGATGAGAAATTCACATTCTGTCTATATGCTGGCATTTAAAACATATTTTTTAGTTTTAAAGATTATGGAAGGTGCCAGATGGGCACTAAACTTATCAAGGGGATCACTTCATAGACTGTGTAGATGCCTGACCAATGCGCTGTACACCTGAGGCTGATGTAGAAAAATAGAACAATATTGTAGGTCAACTATAAGGAAATATATATATATATATATATATATATATATATATATATATATATATAAAATAGTCATGGGAGGTGAAGTACAGCATAGGGAAGATAGTTAATAGTATTGTAACAGTATTAGTATTAGTATTGTAACAGTAATAGTATTATAATAAGATGTCAGAGGAGTAGCAGCTCGGGGGAGGGGGGTTATCACTTTGTGAGGGGTGTAAATGACTATTATGTTGCTTTGAACACCTGAAACTAATAAAAAAAAAAGAAGGAAGCTAAGAAGAAAAAAACTATTGAACTGTACACTTAACAATGAATTTTTGTGTGCAAATTAATTATGCTTCAATAAAGCTACTACAAATATAATTAGGGGTAGATCAAATTGTAGTTTAACTAGCTTTACCTTAACAACAGTCTGAAACATAAAAATCATTTTACTAACAAATCATAATCTTCTGAAGGATAGTTTTTTTTTCTGAAGCCCTTGTTATCCTGGAGCTACGTTCAATACCTGGTAAACTGGAGACTATTGAGAAAATGTATGAAACTTAATAAATAAAGAGAAATTATTTCAAAAAAAATATATATTTTTGAGTCTGAGCTGCTCAGAGATCCCAAATAAATATTGTTCTGGTTTGAGTCTTGGATGCTACAAAAGTCAGTAACTCAGGGAGAGAATACCCTGCCTCTTTGTGAATTCTGACATGAAGAAGTCCCAATAAGAAAGGATGAATGTGCATTTTCCAAGAAATGAATAATAGTTGCCCTTTGGGGATAAAGGAGAATTATTCAGAATTGAGTTCAGCTGAAATCTTTTAACTCTTCTAGATCTACAACTTCATGGTGCTATCCCAGCCCCGTGGACCACATCTCTGTTGAGGACAGGGTCGCTAAACTGACAGTGGTGTAGACCTACTCAAGGTCAGTGAGAGGAACTGGCCAACAATCAGATATGCAAATGCTTCAGTACAATCCCTGCCTTTTTATACAGCTGGAAGTGCTTGTCGGCCATGTTTCTGCCATAGGACAGCACGCTGGAGGGAAAACAAACAAACAAACAAGTAGGGGTAGGTGACTCCATCCAGGGATCCAAATGGATGTTTCGGTGTCCCTGAGACTGCACCAGGCCCTCAGGGGGGTTTATTTCCAAGTGAGGAGGACAACAAAGGTGAAGTGCACTTGCGAGAAAGATGGAGGCAGAGTCAGCTGTGATTGTTGGGAAACACATAGAAGTTGGTTCCCTGGCAACTTCAAGTATACTTTTCAGGCAGCCAAAAGAGGGAGAGAGGAATGTCGCCTGAACATTTTGCTAAGGGTCACTGTTCACTTCTCTCCAGTACTCTCAATTTTAAAGCTGTAGCCATCCAGTCATATCTCTTCTGTCCTTATGCACTCTTTTTTCCCCCCGTTTTCCCCCAGTTTCACTGAGGTATGATTGACAAATGAAAAAAGGTATATACTTAAGATATACAATATGATGATTTAATATGTATATAGATTGTGAAATGATTACCAAAATCAAGTTAATTAATACACCCATTTCCTCACATAAGTTACTTTTTCTAAAAACGTGTGGTGAAAACACTTAGGATCTAACCTCTTGGCGACCTTCGAGTATACACTACAGTACTGTTAATTATAGTCATCACGCCATATGATAGATCCTCAGGACTTGTTTACCTTAGAATTAAAAGTGTGTACCCTTTGATCAACTGGTCTCCCCGTTCCTGCTGCCACTTGCCCATGGCAACCACTCCTTCTATTTTGTTTCTATGAGTTTGACCTTTTTAGACGCCACATGTAAGTGGAATCGTGCAGTATTTGTGTTTCTGTCTCTGGCTTATTTCCCTTAGCATCATGTCCTCTGGGTTCATTCATGTTGTCACACATGGAAAATTTTGCTTATTTTTCTATGACTGAGTAATATTCCATTGTGTGTGCCTGTGTGTATCACATTTTCTATTTTCTTTATCCATTCACCTATTGACAGATTCTCTGTCCTCGGTATGTGCTTGTGTAACATGCATTTCTTGCCTTCAGGGCATGTGACAGGGAGAGGAAAGGTGCAGCCAGAGAGAGAGGATAGAGAAAAGGAGATGGAGCCACAGAGTGAAAATCCTGGAATGTGAGCACACCTGCCACACTGTGGACACGCTGCTACTATGTATGGGTGTTTCTTTTCTTTTCTTGTGCCTTAAGGACCTATCACTCCCAGATACAGCACCACGAGAGAGAAAGATCCACTGAATCTCTCAACAGATCCCTGTATCTGCTTTCCTAGAAAACTTTGAGATGGATATCCTCCCCCAGTTTTGCCTCTGTCACTAGAAGCAGAAAATACTGGGTGTTGCAGACACTGTTACCACTCCACCTACATCCCCTGGGTGCTCTCTGTTCTCACAATATCTACATCTTCTTTCTGTGGCCACAGGACCACGCTTGGCCTACTCCATTGGTGGGTTGTAAGCACTAGGAAGTAATGACCTGGGAGTAGCCCTCAACCAACAAGAGAGAGTTGGTCAATAGGTTCCTCAGCTTCCTTGCTCTGTGGGTTGCACAGCTCTGAGGTGCCTCCACACAGATTCCAGGGGTCCTCAGTGGGATTGAGCCATGCTCACCCAAAACAGTAACATGTCCAGCAGCACACAACTTACTGCCTGCCTGACATTCCTTGGAGAACTCCCTACTCCCTTTCTGGAGTCTCCTGTCACTTCACAAGTAAATGATTTGCACTGAATCCTTTTGTCAGGATCTGCTTTGGGGAACAGAACCTGAGACACTGGAGGTTGGCATGAATGTGGATGACAAACTTTTAAAACTGCTCTCTCCAATATGCCAATCTATGCCCCCATAGGATCAACAGTTCAAGAACTGTTAAAAGATTCCGGGTAAAAATAAAAATCATTTGCAATCATTTTATATGCTGTATATAGGTTAGTTGAAGAGACTAAACCAGCATTTGAATCTATAGGAGCTAGAGGTTTCTTGAGGAGCATCAACCCAGGAGGTGACATGGACCCACAAATGGAAAAATCACTCATGAATTCAGCAGCCAGGTTAATTGGAAACAGGCTGAAAGTATGTTTATAGAAGGGTTGGGGCAAAAGATTCATGTATATAACTCTTGGGTGTTGGTGGTCACCTTTTTAAGTCTTGGTAGGGTGGAGGGTGAGTCTGAGAGCTTAGGAAGCTAAGCACGATGAGATGCTTGCTGTTTCTTACCTAGGGGCACAAAATACCCGTTTCTCATCATCAAAAACTGAGAATTCAAATGTAAAAATTTTAAACACTGATCTTAATCTTTGCTCTGTAAGGGTCACAAACATGTAATTTTATGCTGGTTTTGAGTTTCAAGACCTCCTATTTGATTTTTCCCCTCGTTTGGTGGTGAAAAATGTACCAAATGGAGTCAAAAGAACGAAAAAGGCAATAAAATACCTGAAAACTCACATGTTCAATTTAAGTAATTGAATACTGGCTGCAAGTGAGTAAAATAACCAAACTTCACATGACTCTGGGCTTCTCATCTGAGACTCCCAAATCCCAGAACAAACTTTAATTAGCACAGAATCAGTATTCCTTTGGGCTTTAGGTAAATCCTGTTCATTTTCTTTTATATAATGAAGTGTACAGTAATTGAATGGCATGACCAAGGACAAGCAGTAAGCAAATATATGGTAAATATGCCCCAAATCATGTATCAGTGGCCAGATGCCATTGTTTAGAATTATAAAAGATCATTGGTTCTTAACCTTTCTAGATCATAAGCCCCTTTTGTTAATGTGATACTTGTGAAACATATCGACAGCTGCAGCATTTTGCATAAATGAAGGTTGATGGGCCCCCTAAATCCCATCCCTTGGTCTCTGTTCCATGTACCTCCAGTTAAGAAGTCTAATTTACATTTTGGGGATCACCTGGGGATCTCTTCACTGAAGGGAAGACCTTTAGAAAGTGAATGGCCACCATTTTGCCTCAAGTTCACAGAGAAATCCATTGAACTAGGTCTTGATACAAGAGAGTCATAGAGTTTTAAGAGAGACCTACCCCCCCACTGAATGAGAGACAACTTCCTCATTCAACAGGAAAAGTCTTTTGGCATAATCTCAAATTTGGCTATTCCAAAATAAAGAAATAAATGAAAAGCAAGATGTAGACAAGCTAACTTCATCTTATTGACAACATCGATAAATATGCAATAGTTTATGGTCACCCAAAGAGTCTATACATCTTTTCATCATAATGGCACCAACCATATTTGCTAACACAAAGTATAATTCCATTTGTGTGCAGTAGGCAGATCCTCAGAAAACATCTGCTTAGAAAATAGATGCTCTTTGCTGGCAACAGCATATCATGATAACGAAGCAGCTTCACAGATCCTATTTAGGAGACAACAAATTGCCTAATCTGATAGTTAGAAGTCTGGCGGGGTGTCTCCATAGAGCCAAAATCTATAACATGGGGAGCTAGACAGAGATGCATGCTGGAAATGAAACATCTACACTCCATTTGGAAACTCAGATTCAGTAGCCACCATGGTTTTGTTTATTTTTTCCCAAAAAGCACAGAAACCTTTTTTTTTTTCCTATTTGAAAAATGTCTCTGTTAATTGTGGAAACATACAGCCTCACACTGCATTAGAGAGCACACATGGGAAAATGAACTGAACCAACTTCCTCTCAGGAGCCACTGATGAAAACAAATGGGTCCAAATGAATTAATACTAAACAAGAATTTTCTGTTCATTTTTCTTTTATTACAAGGTGGAATAAATAATGTTGGAAAAAAACACTAAAGTGATATGTTTGCCCTGATGGCATCCCCTGAACGAGAGCTGCTTCTGGAACCTTATGAGCTTTCATAGCAAACTTCTGAGTACATCTAGGTACCAGGGTTAAAAGCTCATCTTATGGTAAATTACTCTAGACCAGCAGTTCTCAACCTGTGGATCGCAACCCCTTCGGGGGTCGAACGAACTTTTCACAGGGGTCGTCTAAGACCATCAGAAAACAAAAAGATATTTACATTACGATTCATAACAGTAGCAAAATTACAGTTATAGAGTAGCAACAAAAATAATTTTATGGTTGGGGGTCACCACAACATGAGGAACTGTATTAAGGGGTCGCGGCATTAGGAAGGTTGAGAACCACTGCTCTAGACTCTAATTTGACAAGAGTAAATGACTGGTGGTCCAAAAGGGGATTTGGTGCCAAGCTCTTAATTTGGGCTGTATATAATATTTTGAAACCAACATTCATTAGTATCAATTTACAAATGAATTAGGTACAAGAAACTGAATCATACAACACAAAATAACATGTATTAAATTTTTCTTTGACCACTTTAAACTTAGCTTTATTGACCCACTGTTCTTCAAGATGGTGAAAGAAATTGGGATGGGGGAAGAGATTACTGACTTGCCTCTTATATCCAAGTTTATCTACTGTTTTCTGAGTGGAATTGCCGTTTTTGAACAGTCAGAAGAGGTGCAAAATTTAGTGGTTAAGTGAGGACTCTGATGGCTGACTGCCTGGGTTTGAATCCCACCTCTGCCAAGTTCTAAATAACTCAGCTTCCTTGGACAACTTACTTCACTTCCCTGAGCCTCAGTTTCTTCATCTGAAAAAAGTGAGACTCAAAACTGTGCTCACCTCCAAGGGTTACTGTCAGTATTCAAGAGGGTAATCCATTTAAGAACTTAGCTCAATACCTGGCACATGTCAAACATTCAATAATTGTTAGCTATGATGTTGCTGCTGCTTCTAATGAAGAAGAAAAGAAGGATGAAAGGGAGAAAAAGATAAACCAGGACAGGAAAGTGATATTTCCTGAGCATGTCTCTGTTGGAAACTGTACTTGATGCTTTCCAATACACAGATTAGAAGAATGCTACAATAAAAAATAAACAACCAAATACTGAGTGACATGCACACCTTTTGCATAATCTGCAACCACAGGAACACAACATCTGAGAGCCACTGGTAAGTTTCAAGACCTTGAGAGTGAAGCCACCACCCTCAGACACGCAGAAGGGAAAGACTCTGTTCTTTGCAACTGGGGACCAGAGTAAACAGGGCCGTTGTAGGCACTCAGTGAACCAGTGTCCTCATTCATTTGTTTTCAACACCATTATAACATCAGATTCAAAATTACCCACCAGGAACTCTGATAACCAACCACCCAAGAGAAAACAGGTCCAGTCAGCCTGGTTCCTTGTCTTATGGCCAACTTTTCTCCTCCAGAAGTAAACCATAGTTAAAATGAAAAAAAAGAGAGAGAGAGAGAGAGAGAGAGAGAGAGAGAGATACAGCCACATCTTTAAACACTGAGCAAATGTAAGTTGCTATATAGGTTGATTTTAGGCTTTGGCCAATGTTGGTATATTTTTGACTCCCAAGTCTACATCTTCTGCTGTTCCTTCAAATCGCCAATGGGGACAGCTGCAGGAAATTGGAGAGAGGAAGAAGAGTGACTTTGGGGGATGTATTTCTCTGCCCATATGTTCGTAAACAGCCCCTTAATTAAGCGCTCTTCCAATGACCCAATTGGAGCTGGCTACAGTCTCCCTGCTGGGACCTGGCGATCATCCTAATGGAATAAAGATCCCCCACTGTAGCTGGGACATGTGTTTTCCAGTACAGCGCAGTCCCCCAAACCCACCACTGACCTCTCGCCACAGGCCAGTCTGCGGCACTTATTTATGATAACTACCCAGCCCCTGTGGGCATTTGTGCTTATAACCCTTGTCCTGGAGCGGGGAAGTGACTTCTAAAAAACAGTGCTGAGTAACTTAAGCATTACCCAGCCCACATTAGAAAGGTTGACCTGCACTTATGTCTCACCCCACTATTATCCCTTCAGCCTCACACGTCAATTCCCTTTGAAATGATGTTGGGGAGTCATAACCAGAAGGATAATCACCTTATTAAATTTCAAGAAACCCTGTATTGAAAGCAGAGCTACAGATTTAAGAAACAGTCCAGGGGAAAAATAGAAAAGCTTTCATCTGGTGCATGAATATTTTAGGTAGCGTGGAAAGAGCTTTGAAATCAGACAGACCCGAGTTCTAATATTAGCTTACTGGTTGTGCAATTTCTACCCAAATGCTTAATTGCTTTGGTGCTCCTGTTTTCCAGGTTTGTAAAATGGGAATGATAATATCCACTCCATGGGGTTACTATTCACATTAAATGAAATGGTGTTACAAGAGTAACCTGGCATCCAGTAGATAGTCAATAACTTCTTTTCTTTCATGTTTCCAGTTCAAGACACTGAGTCTGCATTTGATTTTATTCACAGTTTAGTCATCAGAGAAAGTTTTCTCAACTCAGAGCTACCTGGGGAAGAAAGTGTCCAACTCCTTTGTAAAGGCTCAATATCTTAAATCTGGACCCATGATAGTGACAGAAGTGATCTCTGCATGCATGTGAGCTTTGCTCTTGATAAAACAAGCACAAGCCAGAGACAAGGACACACTGCAGATGTCTTCTGAGAAGGCTGTGGTCTCTTTCTGTTTTGTTAGACATCAGATCTAAATAAATCCTACCACAGGATAAAACACACACACACACACACACACACACACACACACACACACATACTTTCTACAGGGGCCCTTGTCAATCTTACCATTTACTGGATTCTCAACCGAATGACAGATACATCTTGAACATTAGATTAAATTAGTATTTGAACCTGAATCTAAATAATACTTTCTTTTTTCTAAACACAATTCATTATCAGCAACTCTGGGTGGAGGAGAGGAAGTCTCTGTTTTCTAGTTAAACAGCAGCCTGGAGATGGGATGGTGATACGTTTAATGTATGGAGCTAATTCAGATCCACTGATAGTTGCTGCCTGAAGGGATGTAATAAAAAGTTTTCTAAGGTCTTAAGGAGTACAGTCATGAACTAGTAGGTGGTAATTTCTGCCCTTGAAATGGGTGATGGAATGGTGGCAGCACAAATTCATCTATCTGCTCTCTTTGGGCCACGTCTCTGTGCTGACAGTGCATGGGGGTATTAACCTTTTTGTGGCTACTGCTGCCTTTGAGCTAAACTTTTTTCTTTCTTAAATTTATTTATTTATTTATTTATTTATTTATTTATTAAGTTAAACGTATTCTTCAACTACCTCTTGGGTATGCAAATCAGCACATTTGAGTTGTGGACTGTATGGGGCTCCCAGAGCAGGGCTCTATGAAATCACACTGGTAATGCACAGTATACAGCAAAGTTTATTTTCTAACTGAGAAATCGCCCTTCTTTCCCACTGTGAAAGAGAAATTCATAGGAAAAACTATTAAGAGATATTACAATATAAACAGTGGAACCTTATCTTATCGGGACGGCTGAACTTTCAGGCCAAGTTGTGAAAGAATGAGGAGCAAGTTCTGCCAAGTACATACGCAAGCAAGGATCGGATCAAATGTGCACTGTGCTGGGCTCACTGGGAGGAAGGAAAAGATGACAGAATCCCACCCCTCAGGGGCATTCCGTCTATATAGTTGAAAAGGAGAAACTCCCATATGTGATGTCAGCAGGACTGACATTCAGCCAGTACACACAGGAACAGACACTGTGGGAACACTCGCCCACCTCTGCGGCCCTAAGCAAGGAGCTCAGGCTTGGAGAGAGCATCCAAGATGGCGGAGCGGGTAACCGCTGTGCTTGCCTCGTCCCGTGAACACAGCAAAATTACACCTAAATTATGGAACAATCAACCTGGAGAACCATCTGAAGTCCAGCTGAACAGAAGTTTTATAACTAAGGATAAAAAGAGAAACTACGACGAGGCTGGTAAAAAGGGCAGAGACGCAAAACGGGCTGGTCCCAAACCTCCGTGTGGCGGTCGAAAATTGGGAGAGCTATCTCAGCCACGGAGGTTCCCCACAAAGGAGGCAGGGACCCCAGCCCCCTACACCAGGCTCCCCAGCCCCGAGTATTAGTGCTGGGAAGAGGGGCCCCCACAACTTCGGGCTGTGAAAAACAGTGGAAATTCCAACTGCCCGGGTGGGACGGAAGGCCGCGGGAAGCCCAGACGTCCTTTTAAACAGTCTGCGCAGGCACTCACCTGGGCTCCGGTGGAGGGACGGTGACTCCGGGTGCCGGAGACATATGGGAGAGACTAAGTTGAATAACTTCAGGCAGGGACTGGAGAGACAGTCCTCATTTTCCCTGTGTGGGGGTCTGCCTCCTACACAGCCGGCAGGCAAGCGCCATGTTTCCTGTATTGAGCCCGCCCCCTCAGGCCAAATCTGAATCTGATTGGCCTGGTGAGCTCCACTGCTCCAATCCGCTGACTCATGGAGACCCTGCCTCACCTAACTTGCTTACCACAGGAGGCTTTATCAAAGGCTGAACCTTACAGAAGCCAGCAGGTGGCAACAGACCTCAGAGTGTCCTGGCTTTTTGCAGAGCTACCCCAGACCTGGTACTGGTGGCAGCTGTCCTCAGCTCACAGGGTGGTCTCTCCCAAGTGCCTGAAGGTGTAGCACAGGCAACAACCAACTGTGGATCACTTTGTAGTTCCTACCAGATACTACTTGGCCAGTCACAGGCAGTGGCTGACCTGGGCCTGCACCAGAGTCCCTTCCAAAACCCCAGAACCAACATACTTGGAGGTTGGCTTCAGACCACAGCAGAGCATCATGCAATTAGCCCCACAAGTGGCACACACAAAGGACAGTCTCAACAGGCACCAGAGCCCAGTGGGGTGAATTATGCTCCATGGGGTAAACTCCCTGTACAGCAGCCCATAAGCTATGGACATGGCCAAATCCCACAGCTAGTCAGTCTAAGGGTCAATCCCACCCACTGATGTGCCAATAGCATGTCTAGGCTCAACTATAATAAGGAGGGCACATAGAACTCACACAAGGGACACTCCTGGAGCACCGAGATTAGGTACCAGGAAGACTGCCACTGGGCCCCACAGGACACCTACTGCACAAGGCCACCCGTCAAGACTGGGAGACATAGCAGCCCTACCTAATATATAGAAACAAACACAGAGAGGCAGCCAAAACGAGGAAACAAAGAAGTACGTCCCAAATGAAAGAACAGGAGAAAACTCCAGAAAAAAAAACTAAAAAGAAAATGGAGGCAAGCAACCTACCAGAGACAAAGTTCAAAACAATGGTTACAAGGATGCTCAAGGAACTTAGTGAGAACTTCAACGAAGAGATAGGAAGCATAAAAAGGGACATAGAAACTATAAAAAGAACCAGTCAGAAGTGAAGGATACAATGGCTGAAAGGAAGACTGCGCTAGAAGGAATCACCAGCAGACTAGATGAAGCAGAGGACTGAATCAGAGATTTGGAAGAGAAGGTAGCAGAAAACACCCAATTGGAACAGCAAAAAAAAAAAAAAAAGAATAAAAAAAATGAGGATAGTTTAAGAGACCTCTGGGACATCAGCAAGCATAACAAAAATTTGCATCATAGGGGTATCAGAAGGAGAAGAGAGAAAGCAAGGGATTGAAAATCTATTTGAAGAAATAATGATGGAAAACTTTCCTAACCTGGTGAAGGAAATTGACATACAAGCCCAGGAAGCACAGAGAATTCCAAACAGGAAGAACCCAAACAGGCCCACACCAAGACACATTATAATTAACACATTGTGGACCGGTGATACAGATTTGTCTCTATACATTACAGCTGTGAAAGACGGATGACACACATCTGCATTTTTAACACATGCTTGGTTTCCATGCGCTATACACTTAACTACGCAATACATGAAGCCTTTCTCCAAATGGTCCTGCTGACGAATTTTTATAGAAATGTGACCTCACTCCAAGTTAATGATCTGTGATAAATTAGTATGATAAATCTGTGATAAAGTGGCAAAAGACTGGGCTACAGATAAGGTCGAGACAGACTCAGACACAGCACGCCCAGGAACATCAACCCAAATCCCTCGTGTGCCTCATGAGGACCCCACTGGGAGACTTTCAGGTGATATGCACAAACATGTGCTAGAGAAAACTGTTGGAAGTGAACGGGTAAAAGAAAATATCCTGCTAGGAGGTGCCATGTTTGTGCTGCCCACAAAAAAAGAATTGAAACTCGGACATCTGCAAGTTCTGCTTAGTGCCACTCCACAAGGGGGAATGTTTCCAGAGGTATCACATCCCAAAGCACTACTAGGGTCTTTGGTGAGTATTTTCTGAAAATTTCAGTTCACAAAAACAGCGAATTTGTTATAAATTTTTAAAGAAACACCGTATAAAAGTTGATTTCAATGGTTTAAACCCCGGGAACACGCATTTAAACAATTTAAATGCCTCGTCCTCAATGTGTTAATATGACAAAGGTTAAAGACAGAGAGAATCCTAAAAGAAATAAGAGAAAAGCAGTTAGTTACCTACAAGGGAGCTTCCACAAGACTCTCGGCTGATTTCTCAACAGAAACTTTGCAGGCCAGAACGGATTGGCACAAAATATTCAAAGTGATGAAAAACAAGGCCCTACAACCAAGACTACTCTATCCAGTAAGACTATCATTTAAAATTGAAGGACAGAAAAAGAGCCTCCCAGACAACAAAACAAAAAAACAAAAAAGAAAAGCTAAAGCAGTTCATCAGCTTCAAGCCAGTACTACAAGGAATGTTAGAGGGACTTCTTTAGGATGAAAAAAAAGACAAAAAATATTAATAAAATGGCAATAGCTACATATCTATCAATAATTGCTTTAATGTAAGTGGATTAAATGCTCCAATGAAAAACACAGCATGGCTGAATGGATAAGAAAACAAAACCCTTACATATGCTGCCTACAAGAGACTCGCTTCAGATTCAAAAACACACACAAGTTGAAAGTAAAGGGATGAAAAAAGTTATTTCATGAAAATGGAAATGAAAAAAAAACCAAAATGCTGGGGTAGCAATACTTATCCCAGACAAAATAGACATTAAAACAGGCTGCAACACGAGATAAAGAAGGACCCAGTAATTCCACTTCCTGGTATTTATCCAAAGAAACACAAAACACTACTTGGAAGGGACATGTGCATCCATGTGTTCACTGCAGCACTGTTTACAATGGCCAAGATGTGGAGGCAGCCTGGGTGTCCATTACTGGATGAATGGATAAAGAGGAGGTGGTACATATATACAGTGGAATATTGCTCAGCCAGGGAAGGGAATGGGTTCTTGCCATCTGTGGCAGCATGGATGGACCTTGAGGGCATTGTGCTGAATGAAGTATGTCAGACAGGGAAAGACAGATGCAATGTGATGTCACTTATATATGAATTCTTTAGATTTCATATATTCTTTAGATTTAACAAAACTGAACATAAATAAACAAAACTGAAACAGATTCATAGATATAGAGAACATTTTGATGGCTGTCAGATGGGAAGAAGGTTTTGAGGGGTGGGTAAAAAAAGGGACGGGATTAAGAAGTACAAATTGGTTGTTACACAGTAGTCATGGGGATGTAGGGTATAGCATAAGGAATATAGTCAATAATATTGTAATAATTATGTATGGTGTCAGATGGTGACTAGATTTATCAGGGTAATAGATGGGAGGGGGTTTGGGGTACAAGGTGAAAAAGGTGAAGGGATTAGGAAGTACAAATTGGTAGTTACAAAATAGGCACGGGGATGTAAAGTAAAGCATAGGGAATATAGTCAATAATATGGTAATAACTTCTATAGCTCCAGGTGGGTACTAGACTAGTCAGGGGGATCACTTCTTAAATTATATAAATGTCTAACCATATGTTGTATGGCTGAAATTAATATAAAATAATATTGACCATCAACTGTAACTGAAAAATTAAAAATGGGGGGCAGGAGGTGAAGGGGAATAACGGGTTCAGATTTCCAGGTATAAAACAAATAAGTCATGGGGCTGTAATGTACAGCATGGGGATTATAGTCAATAATATGGTGATAGCATGGTAAGATGTCAGGTGGTTGCTGGACTTATCACAGTGATCACTTCTTTAGGTCTATACATGTTGAATAACTATAGTGTACACCTGAAAGTAATAGAATATTGTATGGTAACTATATTTTTAATAAAGATCTTTAAAAAATAAAAATAAATAAAATAAAAAGCTCACACTCTGAGACCCCCAAGTTCTCTTCCCTAGTGCTTCACCCTTCCTCTGGGATGCCCCAGAACCTTGTTATAATTCAGCAATTAAAGGGTTAATGCATGTCCCAGAGGGAAACCCCAGGAACTCTCTGTAGCCATTAGGGCCAGTGTCCATTCTGATTGAACCAGGTGTTAAGTACTTTGAATATCACCCCTGGACTCAATGTCTATAAGCCAAAATATCACAAATGAATTTTTTTTGTTCAGTGCCCATAAATAAAGTTTTATCAGCACATGGCCACACCCATTCATTCACGTGTTATCAGACTTGAGTTGTTGCAGCAGAGACCATCTGGCCCAGAAAGCCTAAAATATTTACTACTTGATCTTTTATAGAGAATGTTTGCTGACCAACTCCCACCCCACCTTCCTTGGAATATTGAAACATTCTATGAGCTTTCTTTGCTCAAACAAAATAACACCACTTGCTGATTTGCAGAAAAATACGTAATGGATCTGTTTCTCAAATTAAAAGCAATTTGCCCTACAAATATTTCTTAAATCCTACACAAATGAATATGAACAGTCGAAAGTATGAACCGAAAAGATAAATCAATCCTAAGAAGAATCAACATGGAAAAATGCAGCCTTCGACTGTAAATATGTAAATTCCATGAGAGTGGGGACAATGTCTATCCTTCCCTGTTGAAATCAAAGCTCCTAGAGAACAGGGACTCAGTATCTGATTGTTCAATAAAATAATGAATTGCTGGGGTTACTTTTGGACTGCACTCTGGGAAGGTGTTGAAGGTGGTTCTAAATGACGAGATGAGCAGGAATTGGAGAGAAGCTTCTCGGCAAGACTTGGTACCTCCCGGGCCCATGGACTCCCTCTGCACACATCCCAGGTGGCACAAAACCCAGGTTCTAGCTAGAACCAGAGAATTGAGTTCGCCTGGCTCTGCTACTGTATTTTACCTTGGACCACCCATTCCACCTTCCAGAACTTTTGTTTCCTGTTTGCAAAATGCCTCTCAGGGAAGCTGTCAGATTTAATCAGACAGTGTATATAAGGAACCTGACACAAGGCTGTAAGTTTGAGAGGGCAAAGGGTTTGTCCATTTTGTTCACTGAATTGGATCCCAGGGCCCAGAGCATTCTTGAAAAGCAATAGACACAATCAATGTTTGTTGAATGAAAAAACAAACAAATAAATGAAAGGTGGCAATCTTTTTTCATTACGTTAAGTGTATAGGGTCACGATCTGTTTGGATGCCTACAGAGTCTATAAGAAATGGAGAGTCAGTAATTAGGATATTTTTTCCAGAATGGGCCAAGTTGCTCATCAGAACCCAAGATAGAACCTGGCAAAGAAGGGCCAGTTCATGACCACAGCCATTGTTTTCCTCCTGGTGTGTGTCTGAGGTAGGAATCAGCAGCCCAGAGGTGGAGCTCGGTGAGGAGTGGGTGGGTAGGATGGCTGTTAAGGTAAAGGGACTACAGATCACTTGCTTGGGAGCAGAGCTCTGTTCCACTATTTGCTCATTGGGTGAAATGTTCAACCTGTCTAAATCTCCATTGCTTCATCTGTAAAGTGGGGATAATATAACACATGATTCATAATGTTAATTCAAGCATTTGACAAACAGTGCAGGGCAAGTGGCTGGTGCATGGCAAACCGACTTCAAAAATGGTAGTCAGCATTATTTAGAAAGGGATGCCATGTTGGGGGTCCCTAATCCCTTTAGTCCCTGATTCCAATTCGTCACTTGTATGCCCTTTTCAATTTCCCTCCAGCCTCTTCCTCTCTTTAGTTCAGGTTGCTAAGATGCAGAATGAGGCCTCTGTGTTAACCAACTCAGGGGGTCCACAGAGGTCAAAGTTGGCATGGACCCTTAATTTCCAGTCCCCTACAATTAGCCATGAACTAGGGCTCTCTGATTAGAAGCTAAAACTGGCAAGCAGAGACATGAGGTAGGTAACTGCAAACGAAAGGACTGTCCCACCCAACTGAATGGTGTCATTTGGTGTAGGGGCATGCGAGTCTGTTGGAGATGAGTATGCAAACCAAACATCCCTGGACACTGCTAAGGAAAGTTTCTTCTGCTGAAGTCAGTGCTCTTACCTGAAGATCAGAGCAGAGAGCTCTGAGCACTGGGAGGAATCAGCATAACTTTCCCTAGACCATGCATGACACAGCCATTGCTGGAGGCCTGAATCTTGGAAACAAATTGCTTTTCTGCCAGGGCAGGAGGTAAGGGGGAGTGTACATGTTCTGTGAGGGAGGCATTCAGGCAGAAGAATCAACCTGGAAGGGACTGAAGGAGGAAAAATTGGTTTAAATTATTCTACAACTTCAGAGATAAAACATCCTAACAGCTGGAAATGAAAACTATAGTTTTTGAAATATTAAGGCTGAAGGGGTATTAGATGTACAGGGTGTTTGGCTAAGGTACGAGCACATAAATATTCATTTCAGTCAAGGAGAAATTAAGCCTCTGTTGGAGAAACAGGGATTGGATTCAGTGTCATCAAGTATTTTTTAAATGAACAAAATGTGCTTAGGTGCTTCGGGGGTCAGATGTGAAACTGGGAAACAATGATTTTATGTTGTTTTTCAGCCAACCCTTGTAGTTTGTCTTCAAAGGAAATATGTGAAATGATTCTCCACCACACCCCCAAATTTCCCTCTCAAAGGCGGGAGGGAGGGGAGGGAGGGAAATAAACTCTTTTATGTTCAAATGATTTAAACCTGATTTACAGCGCTCTCAAGGGCTACAAAGAGGATTATTTCACAGAACTGGTGAGTTTGTGGGGAGGGCCTATCTCCTAACTCCTTTCCCGGATCCCCCCACTTCAGGCTGCCCTCACTGAAGGAGCTTTGGCAGACAATATTATCCGGGCTATTTTAACCGGGCAAAGGCCTGGCGTCTCCTGATAGAGTTACTTATTTAAAGCCACTCACCACTGCCCCAGGCAGTCCCTTATTTTTCTAGCTTCAGGAGGGAACCTCTGAGAGGCCCATCTTCTGCTTAAATGGCTGCCCTGAGACACTGCTGCTTTCACTATAACCCTTCTAATCTCTTTCCCTCTAGGGCCTTTCACAGAATTGAGAAAGGGTTTGGGGAGCAGCCCTGTTGATTCCTCCGTAGCACAGAAATCTACATAACAGACAAGAGGAAGGAGGCGGTGGAGAATAAAATGAGTTGATACCAGAATTTGCTCTGTTACTATATTGGGCAGAAAAATACTTTCAGGGTTTTGACTTTTAAATGGTGCGGCCCGGTAGGGGGTTCACTGAGCACAGGGCAGACTGACACGGAAATAAGAATAATCATTCAGGAGAATGGGCTTTGAAACTTGAGATACGGAACTCAATTGGATAATGAAACACTGGGGACTCCACAGGGTATTTTTTCACCTCTATAAAGAACATTCAATTAAATGCTTTTTCATTTGGACAGGAGGGGTGGAGCTTTTTTTTTTTTTTCTTCCCTCTCTCCTTTCCACAGAGAGTATCTTCTTGGCTCCTGACCCCATTTTCTTGCCGCTTTTTATGGCCTCTTCGCACTCCCTCTTGAGATCCACAATGCCTGCACACCCTGTCTTCTCTCAGGTTGATGGAAATCCCCCACATTGCCCTTGGAAATGCTCATTACCAAGGAAAGACACAATGGCTTCCCTAGGTGATGCATTGGCGATGCTTCCAGAGGCTTCTAGTGCCTCCATTTCATGGGCCACTTGCTTAGCTGCTTCTGAAATGCCTTAGTGCTATGAAGGCTGCATTGAACTTAGCCATCTGTGAATAACTCCATCAGAGGCAGATTCAAATCCAAAGTCAAGACTGCTTCCTGGCCAGAATGTCATCCTGTCTCATAGGGGCCAGCAAGAGTGATTTCCTGACAATGAGTCCCGTGCTGTTGCCTCTCCCCTGGGAGCCCTTGGGAGCGTGCCATACATTACATGGGGACTTTCTTACAAATCAATTAGCTCTTGGCACTTCAGAGTCTGGAATGATGTCACACAGCCTGTAAGTAGTCAGGCATTAGATGATGATCTCAAAATTAATGGTCATTGGACTAGCAGGGGTATACATTTCTTTCCTGGAGTGTGACAAGATAGGAGGAATACAAGAAACAGATAAAGGGCTCCTGAGGATGGGGCCATATAGCCAATTCAACGCATCCTTATTAAAAATCTGGTGCTTGGTGCTCGGTACAGTGGCATAGAAGACATAGCTTTTGTCTCAAGGATCTTATAGACCAGTGGAGTGGACAGGGATCTTAACCTGGAGTCAAGGACTTGGAAAGACATTATAAATGGTCTTTAGGGAGTACAGAAACCTCCAGAATTGTACATAAACTAAATTTGTGCTCGTATAAATAAGGGTATGCATATATATGTGCATATTTGGTGGGGGGGGAGGTAATGAAACCATGGCTTTTATCAGATTTGAAGATGGATACATGACATCCCCACACCCAAAACTACCAACTACTAGTCTGGTATCTTTTTTTCCTTTGCTTTCCCAAGCATGTGAGAATGGATGAATGGTGATTAAAGGAGTGAGGGTTTCCATGCTGGGAAGGACACACAGGTCAGCCTGTCTGACAGGAGTCCTGTGGCTCCAGGACAGACCGGTGGCAGAAGCATCTCTTATCTGAGGCAGTAAGGATAAGAAGTCAAAGAATTGGGGAAAGTTCAGAGTTGAACGGCTCCTGTGAAGAAAAGTGAAAATGGGACAGAGGACAAAGCACGTGCTCAAAGCAAGGAAAGGCTGCCTGGGTACTTCCAGCCAGAGCAGGTAGAGCACAGAGACAAAGGGTCAGGGCCAATAGGTCAGGCTGCTCATGGAGAAGCGCAGTCATGGGAGGAAGGTGGGCAATAAAGACTCAGGGAGGGGTCTTGAGGAGATTTTAAGAACGTGGGTTTGGAATCAGGCAGCCTCGAGTGCAAACCCTGCCTCTACGCTTTGTTAGCGTCCATTTGCTTAGTTCTCCAGCTGCAAAATGGAGATACAACACTACCTCCTCAAGGGGACACTGAGAAGAATGAATGGAAGAACTCACACAAAGCGCCAAGCTGTTGCTCAGAATAGGGCTTCGAATGAATCCCAGGGAAGGGGTGGATCCCCGTAAAGGGCCACAAGTAGAGTGGATACACACTACCATGGTTTGATGTCACGTAAGGGTTCCAAAAATCTGTTCGCTTTATTTCTCTTCTGTACATTTTTAGCCCTCCCATATGGCTCTTGCAAGGTACTACCTATTACTGAACTAAATTTACTCTTTCCTTGTATTAACCAAAGGCTCTGCATATGAAATTTCTCCATCTCCCTTGGAGAAGATCATTACTTTCCTGGTAGAGAATTATTAGGAAATCTGATGAGGGAGAAGAATGTGCTCAACATTCCATTTGACTGCTCCCCCCTCCTGCACCAGCGTCCTCTCTGCAGCTACCAAGCCTTGTTGATGCAGCCTGCACCCTGTGGGCTCTCTGGACCTTGGCCATTCCATCCACATGCAACAGTCCTCTCCGGTGGTCACTGGATGGTTGCAGTTGTCACGTGATGAATCCCCTCGTCCCCACTTACTCTCTTCTTCTACTTCTCCCTTACAGCGCTGGACAGTTAATCTTTCTACAACACCAATTCACATGAAATCCTGTGCAAACGTTGCTCCTTAAAGAATAAAGTACAAATTCCTCAACGTGGCATTCAAGGCCTTTCATACATTGGTCCAGTAGGATTTCCTGATCTTACTTCTAACACCATCTCTCCACACACCTGATGCCCAGAACCAACTGAGCACCAGTCATTTCCTGAAGGGGCCACATGTGTGCAAGCCCATGCCTGGAACACCCTCTCGCCATTGGCCACCTTCCAAAATAAAGCCTCTCTCTCTCTCTCTCTCTCTCTCTCTCTCTCTCTCTCTCTCTCTCTCTCTCTCTCTCTCTCTCTCTC
>NW_017731369.1:3252954-3268602 GCF_001890085.2 Hipposideros armiger | reverse complement strand
CTCTCTCTCTCTCTCTCTCTCTCTCTCTCTCTCTCTCTCTCTCTCTCTCTCTCTCTCTCTCTCTTGCCATTGGCCACCTTCCAAAATAAAGTCAGTCTCTCTCTCTCTCTCTCTCTCTCTCTCTCTCTCTCTCTCTCTCTCCCTCTCTCCCTCTCTCCTCCCCGCTCCCCTCACCACCTTAACTAGCTATCAAGCACTCGTAGCATTTGGCTTTTTACTAACATATAGTTGATTGCGTATTTTTCTCTTCTCCGACTAGATATTATGTTCTTGAGGCAGGCACCATATATTATTTAGTTCCATATCTTTCCAGCACCTGGTTCAGTGTCTTGTATGAACAAGACAGTCAATACATAATTGATGAATCAGTTAAGATGAATGTAGGCCCCTTATTTGATTAATGGAGTATTTCCTAATTCGGTGGTTGTCAAAGTGCGGTAGTCGCTAAGGGCCCCTGAAACACTTCCAGCAGGCATATAAGGTCAAAACTATTTTTATGATAATTCCAAGATATTATTTGCCTTTTTCACTCTTATTCTCCTACAAATGTACAGTGTATAAAAGGTTCATTGATAGGGCTTCAGATTCCATATCACAATTAGCCTTTAAGAGGCTGTTACTTCTTGAGTATCAAAGAAGAATATCCATAGTTATCTAAAAAGACTTAAAATGCTCATCCCTTTCCCAACTACATATCTGTGGGAGGCACGATTTTCTTTACTCTCTTCAACCAAAATAATGTATCACAACAAACTGAATGCTGAAACAGATATGCTAGCTCAGCTGACCCCTCTTAAACCATTCGTTAGAGATTTACAAAAATATAAAACAATGCTACTCTCCTCACTGCTTTCTTTTGGAATATGTAGTTATTTTTTACAAAAAAAAATGTTATTTATGCTAGTATTTCATAGACTTGTAATTATTTTTAAATCAATTAATGAGTATATATGTAAAATTTTCTAAGTTTTAATTTTAGATATGGTCAATATCCAATAGGTAAAATCCACATAAAAATGTTTTCAAGTTCTCAACTACTTTTAAGAGTGTAGAGGGGTCTTGAGGCCAAAAAGTTTAAGCATCACTCTCCAAACTCTGCTTCCTGAATACCAGATCTCTTTAAAATGTTCCTAGGTCTTTTCTAGGGAGAAAAAGGGGGATGGGGAGGGGGTGTCATGCTCTTGTTGGCATGGAAAAGCTGTGTTAAATAAAGTGAAATGTTAAATCTATTTCTTTTTTTCAGGACCTCTCAAAGCTTTCATTTTGCTAATGTTCTTTGTAAATATCTAAGGGCCATATATTGGTTTTCTCTTGCTGAGTAACAGGATTATCACAAATTTAGCTGCTTAAAGACAATACATGTTTTATTGTCTTGCTGTTTCTGTGGTTTAGAGCTCCATTCATAGCTTAGGGGGTTTCTTTGCTTCAGGGCCTCACCAGGGTGTCATCCAGATGTCTGCTGGGGCTCTGGTCTTACCAATCACCTAGGAAAGGACCCACTGTCAAGCCCCCTCAGGGTGTTGGCAGAATTCATCTCAGGATGCTAGAACAAAGTCTGTTTTCCCGCTGGCCATTGGCCAAGAACTGTTCTTCATGCCTACAGGCTGCCCACCAGCCCTTTCCCTTTGCACGGGCTCTCTCACAACAGGCAGTTCACTTCTTTCAAGCCGGCCATGGAGAGTCTCCCCAGAGCTAGGGATGTGTCTTATATAGCAGAATGGCCTTGGAGAAGTGGTGCCCCATTTCCTTTTCCATATTCTGTTGGCTAGAATCAAGTCACAGGTCCTTCCACATTTAAAAGGGGATTACACTGGGCACGAACACAGTGGGGGCAGAAACCATGGGTGCCACCCTGTCTGCCACAGGCATAGGCTTTGTTCTCACTTACTTGGCCAAATAATTCTTTTGTGTGCCTATTAATACGTCAGGAAGCGCTCTTTGAGAAATGTTGATATAAAGCATTCAGTATAATTAAACATACTACCTTCTCCTGATGTACGTACTGTGTAAGTGTGTGTGTGTGTGTGTGTGTGTGTGAAATATAACTTTAAACTCCACTAATCAGTAAGTCAGTAGAGCTCCAGGACTATCTAGATGAGGAAGCAACCCTTCAGGTACAGTGAGCAATAGCTAAAGAAGGGACATTCCCCTTAAGCGAAGGTGGGGGCTGAGACAGGGGGCGTCAGGTAGGAAATGCCTACGAATATTTGCTGCCTTGTCCCCCTGATTCTCTACAGGAGCATGGCCCACAATGCCTGTCCACAGAAAGGAGACACTCACTGTGCAGGCTCTTCAGATAGGAAGCCCAGAGTTGGGACCCGAGATATGATGGCTCTCGGAATCTGAAGACTGGCCCACGGATGGCCTAAGGCTCTCAGTCTGGGAAGCAAACACTGCGGCCCATGGGCTTTGTCCAGGCAACTCTATTTTTCCAATAACATAGGAAATGACACTCTCTCGATGAAAACAAACAACAAAAAGAGGGCACTGCTCTGGCAGAAATGGGGTGTCCTGCCCACCAGAACTTCCAGTTGTCACCTCATCTTTCTGCCACTCAGAATGCCCTTTGAAATAATTCCTCTTCCTTGCTCCCTCAGGATACATTGGGGAAAAAATACAGCGCCCAGGAATGAAGTGTCCTATCAAAGCCACACCACCAGGTCTGGCCCACCCATGCTTGGGAGGCCCCCTTAACGTAATTCAGAGCGATCCTCAGAAGTGGGCTGTCTCTCCTCACAGGGTTCAATGGCCCCTCCACACACTGTGTATCCGCTAGCGTCACTTTAGAAGACCCGCCCTCATGAGTTCACAATCTCTGTCATTAAATCCCAGGCTTAGGGAATCAGACTGAATTAGCTCTTCGTGTAATTAACCAGAGAAGCACTTACATTTTGTGACATCTCTAATTTCTGTGAGCCACCCAACCACATAAAAACTGAAGATTGATTGCTTCCCAAACTCTTCAAGACACCCTAAGTAGAGGGGCTGATGGAGTATAAAATCCTCAGAAGAAACGGGAGAAGGCCAAACTCAAGGCTCATCAGCACAAGCCGTATGAACTCGAATCTAACCTGAGCTCCTTAGCTCTATGGATGTAACAAGAAATAGTCAAGGAAGCAAAAGAAACCTCCTTTGGAACAGAGGCCAGTCCAAAAAGGAAACATACAATTGACAGCCTCCTGGGGGATTCTGGCAGCTCACCTCTACCTGTGCCTAAGCCCCGCCCATGTTCTTGCCCACATCCTCCTACGAAAGTTGATCCAAAGGCTTAAGCCAAAAAGCCTTCAGAGTCGTGCACGTGAATAATGCCACTGATTCCTGCTTCTTTAATTGGATGCAAGTAGCATCACCTGGGCTCCACATCCCAGGATCTGTCCGGCTCTTTGTCACATAGCACTCTAATGCACCCCGTTCTGAAGAGCCTGGCAGGAAAGGAAGACGTTAACTCTGAGATCTGCTGGCTTCTGCCAAATTCACAAACACTTGCAGCTCAGCCTATAGATAGAATGAGGTAATTTTATGCAAATGCTCTGTGCTATTCCCTGAGCCCCCAGATTAGAGATGTCAGAAAATGTAAGTGCTCCTCTGGTTAATAACACAAAGAACTAATTTAGTCTCATTCCCTAAGCCGGGGGAGTTCAGGAGCAGCAGTGGCTGTGAGGGCGTGGAGGAAGGGTCTCCTTAGGGTGATGCTAGAGGGGGCCAGGTGTGTGCAGAGGCTGTGGTACCTGATGGGGAAACAGGGCTACCTGATGAGGGTTGCTCTGAATCACACTGAGGAGGTGTCTCAAGGCTCAGGTGACTCCGGGGGCTTGGCCATCTCCCCCGTACTTGCTGGAAGTGTGAGCAGACATAATGGACAGTAATGAGCTGACTCTGCTGCTCGGAGAAGACACTTCCAAGCCAAGTCAAGTCTTCAGGGTTTGGGAACAAAATCTGAATGACATGTGCAAAGAACACGCCTCTCCCTCCCCCGCCTCCCCTTTCTGAAAGAGACACCTGGCTCCCAGGTGTATTTCTCCTAGTTTCTTGGACACACATTTCTCCATTTTTATATGTCAAATTATATTTGGTCACAGTCTCCAGAGGGTACTGACTTAGTATTGAAACAGGGCACATTTTGGAGATGACTTTACATCTTGCAAGTGGTATGCAGCAGATGGAAGGTTTCAGAGGAAAAGAGATCACCATTGCCCTATTTATTATGCTCTAGGTGTAGCACAGGGATTACACGTCAGATTTTGGATTTTGGGGTTTTCACTTTTAGGTTATCCTGAGGTATCGATGATGTTTTTTGAGATTAAAAATATACACCCTCCTTCCACCTCCCTCTATACAGTCACTGGAATACACCTTGACTTCTAACGTTTCTGAGAGAAAGAAAATAAATTGTCATCAATTAGGAAACTACGTGTGGCTTTATTCATTACTACATTTCTAGAATACAATGTAAGATTGTAGACAGACAAATCTCAAGGTAGAGGGTATATGATATTAAAATCAAGAGCATGACTACTTAGTCATTTTCTTGGAGGCTGAGGATTGGGTCCTGCCTTCCCCCATTGGCTGTGAGACCCTGTAGAAGCCTTCCTGGGCTATATATCTCTCTAATCAGTCAATTTAGAAAAATAATAATTTCTACTTCTGAGGTTAATATTGAGGATTAAGTGAGGTGATGCAGATATGTCTGGCATATAATAAATACTCAATAAGTAGCACCGAAACTATGCTTCATTGATTTGCATAATTAAAGCCCACAGCTCAATTCTCAGCAAGTAGTAAATACTTAGAATTTCTCTGTCATCATCAGGTATTGACCCATCCGCATCACCCCTCCCTGATGACATTTTCTTCCAAATAATGTAATAAGTTAAATAGGACACATGTTCTGCCCCTCTTCCCTAGGACATATGTTCTGCTGGGTTTTTTGGTTGTTGTTTTTTTTGTCAGTGTAATGTATACCAGTTGATTGACCATGCATAGCTATATAAATGGATAAAATGAAAAAGTCAAATCAATTATTTTAAAAGTCTGGAGAATCTGTTTCTAGAAGAATTCCACCTACAGCCATTTACCTTGCCCAGCCTGAGAACAGCCTCAATGGAGAACAGTCTTTAGTCAGAAGACCAAGGGTCCTTTTTGTCATGTGAGATAAAGCTCTTTACAAGTGAATTATATTGTATTTTATGGAGCTATCTGTTTAAAATAAGTAGAGCCATGACTCACTGGAAATTATGAATCCTCACATGGTTCACACCCCTGTTGATTTACAAGTCTTTGAGGCCACACACAAGTGAAGGATGTTTTACTGCTAAGTAGTCACAATTCTTGTCCAACTACCCTTGAAAATAACAGTTTTCTGATTTGGAGGAGCACAGATACATTGCAAGCGAGCCCTCTGGCATAGATGTTTCCGGAAATTAGTTCACACATTTTCAGTGAGATAGTGTCAAGTTTGTCCCACAGATTATCCTGAAATATCATTGATGCTTTTTGAGATAGATAAAAACCAAACCAAACCAAAACAAAACAAAAAACCCTCCTCCATTCATTTCCCCATTACAGTCAGGGGAATATGCCTTGATTTCTAACTTTTCTGAAAGAAATTGTAGCCAATTAGAAATCCCTGGGCGGCTTGACTGATGATCAAATTTCTAGAACAGAATGGAAGCTGGTAGACAGATGAACCTTGAGCCAGACGGTATATGTTATTAAAATCAAGAGCATGATTAATTAGCCATTGACTTGTCCACTGGTGTTGGAATTGCCTGCTGTGGATATCAGGTGTGCCACTCTATTATGAATACTAATCAAAGTCCACAGAAGTGCAGATTAAGGATGAACTGGAGCTTCACCGAACATCCATTTTAAGAGCTGACTTTTAAGTAGGCCTGGAGTCAAGAAGCCCATAACATTACAGAGAAAAAGGATAAGCCAGTTATGGCTAAGCTGTCCCACTCTCAGAGAGCCAAGTGCCAATGTAAGCTGGCACAGCTGGGACCTCAGGGCTGCTTTCCTGACTTAGGTCTAGATAAGAGAGTCCCATCTCTTGTCCTTTCCACACATTTTTCAAATCCATCCCACTTCTTTGCATTTCAACTGCCATTTTCTTCTGAAAATGCACTTCCGCTGTGCCTCTAAGTCTGTCTTCCTGTCTGTAGTTTAAATGTCATCCCCACCCCCACCCCCCACCCCCAGAAACCTTCTTTGCTTCCCCTTCACCTCACCCTAGAGATAGTTACCAGCTTCATGGTGCCTGTAGTTTTCCTTATAGCCCATATCAAACTTGTCATTGATTGCCTTTATAATTAGCCACTAGCACTTTTTTCCCCTTCCCTAGAGTCTACCCCTGTAGGGGCTATATCCTCAGTTCCTGAGCATAGTTCAGGGTTCAGAGCAGCCCCTCAATAAATGAGGTGGGCCTAACAGCAATGATGAAAGCCATAAGTTGGGGATACCACTAGCTGCCCAACCAAATCCATTTCCAGCTGGGGTCACAAACTCCCTTGTAGGTAGGTAGTCATGTGATGGAGTGGGGATGGTGTGCCATTTCTAGGGGCAGACCATAACAACCTCTCAGCGCAGCTCCATGATATTTCTGCATTCTGGCTGGCTGGGAAGTCACTGTCTAGGGTCACTTTGAAAGCCATGTGTGAAAATGGCAGAGCCATCCATCGGCCTGGGTGTCTTGTGGAAGAAACTCTTGGACCTAAACTGCTGGTCCAGAACTCTTGTGTGAGAAGGAAGTAAGCTTCTGTGCTGCTAAACGACTGAACATTTGAGGGCCAATTTATTACAACTTAGAATACATGAGGATCCTCATACATAGGATTCCAGGCCTTGGAAACGAGTGCAAAAAGGCCCATCCCTCAACACACACTCATACCTTTACAAACATATAAGTAGATCCCACGGAGGTAGAAGAAAAAACAAGTTGCATTTCTGACAGAGTATAATATCATGGGAAAAAAAATAGTACTTTAAATTTGTTTCTATTTATCTCCATTTGTTTCTTTGCCTCCACCAACTCAATCTCCAGTAACTACGAGACTGTTCTGATTACTTGTGCTTCTTGGTAAGAGAGCCTTCACTCCCTCTTCTATTTCTGCTGATTACCCTTACACGCTGCCCTAGTAATTTCACATAAAGCCCTGGGTATGGATGAGCCCTCACAGTTATGGGGTTGGGGCGGGGGTGAGGACTTCCCAAAGCAATAGAAAGTCGAGCAGTCTTCTCACTGAAATTAGAATGCCATCTAGCAAGCAATTCTATTTAGTTCAATGCAGAACTTTTGCCTCTAAGACAGCTCAGGCAGAGAAAGAACCACTGGGCAGATTTTTTTTTAACAAATAAAAAGTTCTTCTCTATGTCCTTGGGGTTTCTGTCAAGTCATCTCGGGGCTGGGGGCCCCACCTCCTGGAGGCTGCCTCGGCCCAATCTCTAAAACCTCTAAAATCTCAAGCTGAGTGGAGGGCAGGCTCATGCAGCTTTGCAAGCTTCTGCTGAGCAAGTTCATCTAGCTGAGTTAATGAAGATGCAGCCACTTACCACCATCACAGAGAGCCTAATCAGTCAGCTGCTTGGGGCTCTGCGGCCAGGGAGCCTGCCCCTCCCTGCCTAGCCTTCCTCTGGCTGTGGAAACCTGTGCATTTGAGAGGAGCACCTGCTTGCAGAGGGCCCCCAAAGGGAGGAACTGAGCACTCTCTGGCTCCGTGTATGGTTCTTCCACAGGAAATGTCCCTTGGTGCCAACCCTGCAATAACGGAACGGAACATTTTCTCACATTGAGCCACACCTGTTGTCAACAAGCATTTATTTCCAATCTATTTACGCTCCATGGGGGCAGGAGACGGTGTGGGTCTCGGGCATTTTCTGGCAACGCTGGGTCCACAGCACCTGGGAAAGCTCCACAATGTCTATGCTCTTGTTTGGGAAGTGCAGTTGCCCCTGGTAACAGCTGTTGTGTTTCAGTAGAGACTGAAGGCCTCTGGGAAAGCCATGAAGGCCTTGGCCAGGCCACCATACAGAGGTGAGTGCCAGGCACTTGGAAAGGCGGCCTGTGCCAGTTAGGATTCCTGCAGACTCACCGACAGCAGCAGCAAAGCAGAAAGGAGGCCAGGGTTGATAAATGTTTGCTAAATGGTTATTTTAGGATGGATGGTTGTATGGATGCATTAAAGAGTATATTAATGGATGAGCTGGTCAGTGAGTGGGTGGGTGCACAAAAGGATGAGTGGATAAACAGATTTATGGGTAAATAAATAGATGGATAAATGGGTTGATGAATGGATAGAGATAGATAGGTAGATATAGATAGACAGACAGACAGATGTGTGGATATATGGGTGGTTGCATGGGTGAGTGGAAAGATGGTTGGGTGAGTTGATTGCTGGATGGATGGATGGATGGATGGATGGATGGATGGATGGATGGATGGATGGATGGATGGATAAATGATAGGTTAATTGGTGGGTGGATGGATGGATGAATGGAGGATAAATGGATGCTTGATGAGTGAGGGTGAGTGGGTGGTGGATGGGTGGGTGGGTAGCTAGGTGAATGAATAATGACTTCAACCATGTACACATCGTGTACACATCATGTGACAATGTACACATCAACAATATAGGGTAACTCCAGTAAAATAATCCCCAACTAGTAGTTCCTTGAATAAATTCACCAAACAGTCGGCAGGCCCCTTGTGGCCTGCACTCCGTAGAGGGAAGGAATATGGAGAAGGCTGTAATTTCAGGCTCATTGGCCAGTGGGTGACATATTTCCCTGTGGGAACCAAACAGCATTGCTCTGGCAATAGTCAAATCTGTTTCAGTACCTTCTAGAATATCATTTCCTGCCTGTTACAAACTGCCCCTTTTAGTCTTCAGAAGTGCTACCTAAAATGAACCTAGAGGCAAGCTGCAGAAGACGCGTTTAAAACAAAAACTGACACCGAGGGAAATAACGGAGGTGAGCCCCCAACCAGCTGCCTTCCCAGGCAACCCTCGTTCAGGTAGCAGGATAAGAGGACTGACTCCCCTGGGTGTGTCCTTGTGTCAAAGCCACACGGCTTTCCTTGCTCCCGTCCACGATTACTCAGAAAATAGGAGAATGGACGTACCCTGTTACTGCCAAATGCAAAATGAAACATCACCCTTGCTTTTGTGTGTGGGGTTACTACACTTTTTATTCCTACTACTGTGTTATGGGCGTCTGTCCTTCCCTGAGATAACCACAGAATAAATGAACCAATTTATAGGAGAAAAGCTGTCAGTCTGGATACAATTAAACTGTTTTCTTTTTTTATTAAAAAAAAGGAAGCGAATCACGCCAATTGTAATTTTAGTAACTTATTTCTCACGTGAGTTTATTAAACCATGAATTTTCCCTTGAGCTAAACTAATGACCACGATTAGGTGTGCTACTCTATTTTAAATGATCAAAATATTCAATGGAATAAGATGGAAATTATAGATAGCGATAATTACAAAATGTCAGCGTCACCTGGAATCAATTTACTAATATGTCATCTCGGGTATGGAGGAGAGTCGATTTAAAATGTGCAGAAGGCACGTTGCATGGGCTGCTGTCATTTATCCTTCAGGGACTGTCTGGGTATTTATATCCCGTGCGCCCCTGCAATTGTTTCTAGCCTACGCACTATGCCCTTTAGAGCAAGAGAAGGATGGGGAAGGAGAGAAACTATCCCACCTTTGCGAATCCCCGGGACCGTCTCTGAATTTGAGCAGGGGAAGTGGAGACATAACTTTTATGTAAACCAATTCCGTTGCCCTTGGGGTCTATATCTGTGGTTTTCCTCTTAAATACAGAGTCTTCACCTTCCTCCACCCCCAATTCCTTTATGTGAAAGAGAGCAGGATTCCGGGTAATCAGATAAATTACAAACACCATTGCTTGATTTTAAGTCAAGGTTTCAGCTGTGCTTGTTTTGCTTGGGTCATCATGGGTGTACCTGAAATTATGGGCACAATGAACTTGCTCTTACCCCGAAGAGCACACTGCATCCCCTAGTGTACCTGTCAGGGAAAGGAGCAGCTAACATGCTACACATATGCAGATGTGTTTGGCTCCTCAGCGGACTGTGACCGTCACCAGGGCTGTCAAAGGTACCTGTGTGATGAGACAGGATGAAAGCCCTGACCCTCCTCCCGTTCCCTCTCCCCAATATCCTTCTGCCACCATCTGCTACACAAAAGATATGCGAGGGGCCACACACACTCACGCAAAGACTCAAGTGCTGCATTCCTTGGTTTAAACAACTCCTAACAATTTGATTCTGATGGGAGGGAGTCCCTGGGTAACCTGCCCAAAGTAGACCTGGTTGGTTCCAGCAGAATTACTACATTACTTGAAATCCCTATTTTCGGTGTTCCTGCTCTCTCTCCTGCCCCCTCCAGCCCTGCCCCTTGAAGCCACTGACGATGCTTCGAGATCCACTCCCAAACCTTTTCTGCACAGTCTAGTTCAGGTTTCTTTTGTCCCAAGGGAACAAGAATATTTTTCTACCGCACACCAGGAAATAGCTTCTGCTGTGCCGGCAGGCTGACTGGACAGTGACCCTTGGACTCTGTACAGGAATTCCTGGGGCAGCCTCTGCTCCGTTCTGGGTGGACAGCTCTGGGAAGTGGCAGGGTGCAGAGGGAGGGCCATAGGCTCTGAAGCCGGTACTGGCTGTGTGACCTTGACAAGTCCTCGACTTCTCTGTGCCTCAGTTTCCTCATCGATAAGATAAAGAAAAATCTCCTAAGGGATTGAATTCATCAAGTGCTTAGTATGGAACCTAGCACACAGTAAGTGCTTTTTACATACATATTGCATTAAAACAATAATTTCTAACAGGCTGATCACTCAAGCCTCAGCTTCTCCTTCCCCAGCCTTTTACACTTCAAGGCTCCCTTTCATCTTGGCTACAAAGCCCATGGCCTTTCTTCCTTCGCTCGCTCGCTGGGATCTCAATCTTTCTACCCAAGATTGATTAATGTACCCAGCAATCCCCAGGGCTGATTCCTAACCATTCTCTTTTCTCAGGCCTGTGCTTCTGTTTAAAACTATCACAGAATTGAAGACAAAGGATACTTCAGTTCTTGAGACTCAGCTGATCTAAGCATTTTTAAACCCACCGTTGAAATAAGGAAGGGAGGTGGTGGTCTTGGTCATCTCTTGTGTTTGGAGATGATTAAATATGGGTTCCGGTTGCTTCGTGTGCATAAAGCATAAAGCTGTTGTAAATAATGAGGGCTCTGGATAGGCCTGAGTTCAAATCTACTCATTCTAGGAAGGAAATGTGTGGAATAATAAATGAAAAAGGGGATGCCTTCCTGCCAATCATCTGTAATCAATACTTCTTGGTGATCATGATCACATCTGAAAGAAACGAGAAAGATTTTTGTTTGTTTTGGGTGTGATTCCAAAGGCCATTCCCAGAGAGCAGTTGCAACGAGTTCTTAGGCAAAGTTCGCATGTGAATGAGTATAAAGCCTACCACTCCAGGGAGGCTACTTCAAAGGTCAGCACGCGCATTATGTAAAAAGGACATCGCAGCAACATGGAAATGCCCCAACCACCCAAAACTTAGCCATCAGGTTGGCTTTAGCATCAAGGATCAAAGCAGGTGGATACAAAATTATGGTGATGGTTATTCTGAATTTTCCAGGCTGGGGTGACCTTTTACTATGAAGGGTATGCACACAGGTATGAGAAAATGCATTGACTTCTCAAGGCAAGCAAGGCTTTCTGGAGAGACAATTCTACTCAGTGTAAGTAATTTGAAGCATTATTTTGCATTAAAGTAATCACAGATAGTGTGGTAGGCAGTGTCTGGCTCTCAGTGATCCCTCCCTCTCCACATGCAGGCCATTGGGTAATCCCCTCAGGTTGAGTGTCAGGTGAACCTAGTGACTGTCTTCTAAATGAACAGAACAGGGCAAAACTGGCAGGACATCTCCCACGAGTCAGTTACTACAGACTGTGATTTCTGCCCTGTTGACATTTTGGCTCTCTGCTTCTTCTCACTTGTTTGCTCTGAAGAAGCTTGCTCCCATGTTATTAGCTGCCCTATAGAGCATAAGGCAAGGAACTGAGGGTTTCCCTGACCAATGCCCAGTGAGGAAGTAATGCCCTCAGTCTAATTAGCCTGCAAGGGTAGGATCTTGCCAACAACCCCATGAGTGAGCTTGGAAGCAGAGCTATCCCCAGTCAAGCTCGGGGAGGACTGCAGCCCTAGTCCACACCTTGAATGCAGCCTTGAATATGGCCGAAGGACCCAGCTAAGCTGCACTCAGATTCCTCAGCCACACAAATGTTGAGTCAACCAATGCTGTGATTCTAAGTCACGAAGTCTTAGAGTAATTGGCTATGCAGCAATAGATATCAATGCAGATATATTATGAACGAGGGGACAACACTGTCAAGAAAGACAAGGCCTGTGGCATCTGCTTAATTTTTCAGCATGCCTACATGGGGCTCCCCGAATTCTACAGCTCTAGGAGGTAGCATCATGATAAACATGATGTGGATTATGTAACGATAAAACCCTGGAACTGTCCTTATATTGCATCTGTACATCTTTTTGATTTTCAGCTCTCTGATCTGCATCAGGTCTCACCTCTTTGATCCTTAGTTTCCTCATCTGTAAAGTGAGCATAAGCATCTTGGCTTCCTCAGTTTTCTAGGAAAGGTAAACCAGATGTTTGTGGAAAGCACAGTATTTGGCACGTAGCAGAAACTGACTGTGAGTTTGGTAATTCTGAGTTTCTGGCTTCAGCCTGAAATCCCAGGGCTGGGGGTCTGTGCAAAGTGCTAGGAAACTTCGCTGTCTGTTTTTACGGCAGCAGGAAGCGGAGCTTCCCAATTCTTCTCTGGCTTATGCCATTAAGTACCAGGTGTTTCATTTTCAAAGAAACCCAACTCCATAGTCAACCCATCCAGGTACAATGAACACAGAAAACAGAACATGGATTTAACATCCTCATGCAATGCTCCCCAAACCAAACAGATTCTTATTTGAAAAGAAGGTTCATATTTGCAAGTTGTTGGAATGTTATTAAATTCACCACTATGTCCAGCTGGTCCTTTTGTGTTTCCCTATTTACTACAGTAATGTCTACAGATTCAGAGACTCTCAGTAAGCATGGCTGCTTAAGAAAAACAGTAAAGGGCTCCTGCTAAGCGAGCACCAAGCCTGTGCTGGGCATTTGTGCACAGAAGTTTTCATCTGCTCGCAAAAGCACATGGTATAAATAGTGCCCTTTCCCACTGCTCCCTTCACACCTCCATCCAGTCACGAGAAAAGCCATCAGTATATGAGGTCGGACAATTAAGTTCGTGAACTCATCCTAGACAAAGTGTTACATACCTCATTGCTGAATATCACTATGGTCACCCTCAAAGTACTCCCCTTGAGAAGCCAGCACCTAGTCCACCCTTCAGAGCAATTTTGGCACTCTTTTTCTGGAATGGTCATCAGAGCTGTTGTCGTATTACCCTTGATGTCCTGAATGTCATCAAAAGGTCTTCCCTTCAATATTTCCTTTGTCTTTGGATAAAGAAGTCCCTGGGGGCCAGATCAGGTGAGTAGGGAGGGTGTTCCAATACAGTTACTTGTTTACTGGCTAAAAACTCCCTCACAGACAGTGCTGTGTGAGCTGGCACACTGTCATGATGCAAGAACCATGAACAGTTGGCAAAAAGTTCAGGTCATCTAACTTTTTCACGCCACCTTTTCAGCACTTCCAAATAGTAAACTTGGTGAACTATTTGTCCAGTTGGTACAAATTCATAATGAATAATCCCTCTGATATAAAAAAAAAAGTTAGCAACATCATTGCAACAAGTTCGCAAACTTAATTGTCAGACCGTGTATGTCCCAGACAGAGCCTAGTTAAGAACATACTAAAGGATAGTTCCCCCAGCACATACCCAAGCGAAGAAGGAAGGTGCTAATGTTTTAAGTATCAGCTGCATGCCTGACCTTGCACTGGGAGCTTTCTGCAGGGGGTCTCATGGAGGCTGTGAGGCATAGGAGTCAAGGTCATTAGGTGAGGAGCCAAACTGCCTGGGTTTTAGTCCTCATTCCACTATTTACTTATTAGGGAACCTTGGGCATCTTAACCTCCCTGTGGCTCAGTTTCTTTAGCAGTAAAATTGGAATAAGAGAGTGCTATCTCATAACATTGCCGTAGAGGTTTAATGAGGCAACAGATTTTAAACACTTAGTTCATCTTATCAAGTAATCAATAAATGTTAGCAGTCTAAACCTCAACATAGCCTAGGCGTGGATGTGGCTCCACCTCCTTTTACAGAAGAGAAAAGTGAAAATCAGAGAAGGTACACTACTTCCCCAAGTTTATACCACTGGTGACAGAGCTAGATTCAAACCCGCACATGACTGAATTCACAGGTGTGGCTACTGTAACTTTTGAATGATGAGGCCCTGCTGATTCTCTTGTAGATAATGATAATAGTGGCCACAAAAGGGCCATTCCCCATGTGCCAGGTACTGTCCTAAAGAGCTTCACATGCATTTATCTCATCCGTGTATTCTCATGACTATACTCAGCAGGTGCAATCGCCATCCCCATTTCACAGATGAGGAAATTGAGGTTTAGAAAGGTTAAGCAATGTGCTCAGAGTCACAAGTGGGTGATGGAGACTTCTAATGCCCATCACATTCTGCCCTGCTCTCCTTCCAGGCACATGGGAGGATCAAGATTCCTAGGACCACTGGGCTGTAGGAAGAAGTAACCAGTTTCATTTCCAAGTCAAAGCGTCTCATTGCCAAGATTCTCCAACATTCTTTTCCCAGCTATAGCAATGATGGGAGCACACTGGGTAACGGAAGGGCCATAAGACTGGGAAGCCTTGCTTGCTCAGCCTCCTCGTAGACTTGGTTTTCATGAGGGAGAACTAACCCTGTCTCATATACAGGCTCTGAGACCTGTGTCTGTTTGTGGTTGTGCCACAGCCTCGCCTATGCTAGCTGATTCAGCTGGCACATGGTATTTCCAGGCTTCAAACGCTTGAAGATGAGAATAATAACTTTAATACAGGGTGGTGGAGAGAATTAAGGTATATCAGATACAATCTATATGGAAGGACATAGCACAGAGCCAAGCATGTGATAAATGCTCAATAAATGCTTGTTGAATATAAGAAGAGAATTACTTTTCCAACGGTCAAAGTTAAAACCTCTTGAAGAATACAGAGCGACAGCATATAGTGCTTGCTCTGTGCCAGGCATATTTCTAAGGGATTTGTGCATACAGACTCACTTAGTTCTCACGATAACCTATGAGGAAAGCATTATAAGCATCTATAATTTACAGATTGGAAAGTGAGGCATATGGAAATGAAGGGACAGAACTAAAGTGATACAGCTGTAAATGAAAGATCTGGGTCTCAGACCCAGCCAGTGTGGTTCAGAGCCTACATTCTTCGGCTAATAGTGGCAAATGGATTTTGTTGTTTTTGGTTGTGGTTTTTTTCTTTGTTTGAAGGCGACTCCATCAAGTAACTACTTAGGTGTAAAGGAAAACAACATTCCTGGATGAATTAAGAAAAAGAAAAAAAATTGTAATGTTGGTAACTTAAGATAGTGTTTTTAACTTGCTTCAGCGGAGTTAATTCATAATG
>NW_017731369.1:3238182-3251608 GCF_001890085.2 Hipposideros armiger | reverse complement strand
AATTTCCATGGTGTAACTATGCCCAAAACATGGCAGATTTCAGTGTGAGGTTAACTAGCTCACAAAATTCCTAACAATGTAACACCCAACTCTCACGAGCCAGCAAGAGCCGGCACCTGCACATAGCAGGCATCCGTGTCTCTCTTAGAAAGGCTGCATCCAGGCTGCCAGGGTCTGCTTCACCTGTACCCCAAAACAGGAAGTCTCAGGGCATGGACGCCCCTGCTCGTCCCCCGTCCCAGTGGCCCTTAACCAAGGATTGGTGGGTTCATAGCTGTAAATATTCGAGATCCCTCACCTCTGATGGGGCCACGCTGAAGTGTGACCTTTGTCATCTCCAGTTTTCCTGGGGGATTAGGCCAACATCACCTCCATGGAACTTTCTTGATATCACACCCTTGCCCAGCTGCCTCCCTTCCCAGTCTTTCTCCCCCACTTCCCTATGACTCTTTCCTGGAACCTAATAAGTCACTTTCACGCAACTTCTCATCCCAGAGTCAGCTTCCGGGAAACCCAACTGAAGACAGTGCTTAAGAGCTTGCATTCTAAAGCTCTGAGTTCAAATTCTGATTCTGATAGCAGCAGTGTGACCTGGAAAGTTATTTAAACTCCTTGAGCCTCCATCTATAAAATGGGCTCAGTAAACCCCTACCAATAGGGCTGTTGGGAAAATGAGAAATAATAAACCATCTAAGGGGCTAAGCAGAGCCTGGCTTGTGATATAGCTTCTATGAATGCTGCTACTCATGTTATTATCATTAAAGGGAGCATCTGGGCTGGCCTCTAGGTCAGAGCTTCGCTGGGAACTGTTGAAGGAGCTGCCCACCTAGTAGGGCTGCGTATGTCCTAAGCCATACCTGAGCTTGCACCGCACTTTGACATCAGAGTTTACTTTCCCTGACCTTCCTTTCCTGGAACAGGAAGTCCCCCATTCATTCTTCCCCACTGCAGAGGAAATGGGGCTCCAGGAGGGGGCACTGAGCCCACGTGACGAGCTATGGAGCCTGGAAACCACATGACTTGCTCCTGGGCGTCCCCAAACCTGGACAGCCAGACAGGGCTCAGTGGAGGGGGATACGCAACTAGGATCCCCAGAAGGGATGGAGGCCGTGCCTTTGTTTGTGATCCAGTCAAGTCCCTCGCCCCATTGTCTCCATCTTCTCGTCGGAAAAAAATAGCAGTTGACTGTACAGGAGAGCAGAAAGGAGCTCAAAATGCTGGTAGCAGAATAGACTAGTAACAGCCCTTCACAAAAGCCATCAAGCGACCTCTACCCATCCGCCCTTAGAAACACCCGTCCCGCTAGGTCCAATGACACCAATTTAAAATATCTTTTCTAACAAAAAAATCCTAAACTTTAAAAAGCTTTATGTAAAAAGATATCCAGTTTAGCCTGGTGCTTTGTGTATAATTAGCACATAATACATTTTAAATTAATAAGTTAGGGTATTATTTATCATTGTAAAAGATTAGAAAGCACCTTGATCTCAAAAAACACAAAGGACTAGATAAATGTTATTAGGCTGGCTTTTGATTTAAAAAAAATGTGAGTATTAAAAATTATGCTTGCAAAAAACTATAAAACAATGTGAAAAGGTTTGTGAAGTGGAATATAACAAATTTTAATTTAAAGTCAAAACTTGATGTTTTTTAAACATACAAAGAGAAAAAGGCAACATTGAAAACTAATGTGCCACAATAAGGAAACACTTAACTAAACTATGGTGTAACTCAGCAGAGGAATATTATGCAGCTATTGAAAACTGTGTAAAAATTATGAAATGGTATCTGTTTATGAAACAGCAATGTAGCTCAAAGCATACTTATCGGTAATATAATTATGTAGTCTAAACGTATGATGATTTCTTAGCAGGATATTGAATATATGACTTGGGATGAGCCCAACTATATAAAAACTACTCCAACTCAAAAACGCATGCATAAAATCACGGGGATATAATGTACAGCATAGGGAATATAGTCAATAATACTGTAATAACTCTGTGTGGTGACAGATGGTTACTAGACTTAACGCGGTGATCATTTTATAAGGTGTTTAAATGTCAAATCACTGTGGCACCCCTGAAAGTAATATAATATTGTATGTCAACTATGCTTCAATAAAAAAGTAAGCATAAAGACAAAAAAGACTCTCAGTAACTACAGTAAACTATTAAGAATGATCATCTTTGGGCTGCAACCTTTGAGTGGTTTTCTTTCTTTTCCTTTTTTATGTTCTAAATTTTCTCTAATTAAGAATTACTTTGACAATCAACAGCATTTTTGATTGCTTGGTGGAGAAATAACAACACGACATGCACAGAGACAGAGACACATGTACACGCAGGTGAAATAATATGGAGTGGAAAGCAAGGGAGAATGTTGCTGTTCAAACACTCTCCTCTTTAAATGGTTTTCAAATTTGTTTTTTAATAAGGCTAAGTCACAGCCATGTTCTATGGCAGGTAGGAGCTCAACCTAACCAGAGAATCCACTCAGAGATACCTTCCCAAGCCCCAGTGACACTTTGGCTGTCACTTCAGCTCTGGCAGCATTAGCTGGGGACAGCAGCTGGGCGATAAGGTGTGCAATTCAAGAGCAAGAGAATTCAGGAGTCTATGCTTATTGAAAATCCAATTCAGGCTTCCGTGCCTGTGCAGCCTGCGCCATACATTCATGGGCTTCCCAAATGTCACCTTAGAAATCAAATCTCCTCTCTGCTGTGTGCTGTTACATTCTGTAGTTTTAATAAGTCTATTGTTTCTAACTGAATTTCACTCTTTAATCGCAATAAGTTCAGGTATATATGTTTTTGCTGATGCATTAGAAAAACTAGCCCAGAGGAGGCCCGTTGACTCCACTACCTGGTAGATACATGTCCTTCCATGAACAATTATTCATTTGCAAGGAATGAAGGAAAAGCTAGTGTGTCATGAAACAAGTCAGTTCCCCACTCCCCCTCCAGCAGCTACTATTACAAGGAAAAGGTAGCATTCATCCTGAATGGTATCCATTCACCTGTATCCTGTGTGGCATCATGGACACAAACGTCAGCAGCCATTTTGAATGTCACCGCTTTCCAGGCAGCTTCCTCAATGGGAGGCTCAGCCTGGCATCCATAAAGATGCAGGTATCTGCCTTTATGCCTCTTTCATCCCCTTATATAGAGGGCGTGATGCCTTTTTAATACCCCATTTCCTAACACACGAGGATACAGTATATAAAACCTGCCATCTGGCTCTTTCTTTTTTTGATGAAGCCATTTACATGTTCTTAGCATAATTAGTATTGCACAGTAACTTGTCAATATTCTTCCACCATGGCACCCGAGGACAGTGTAAGAGTACCTGCAACTTCCGTGATTTATTTGTTGCAGCATGCTTTCGAGCACTGGTGGGGGATAATTACCAGGGAGATTACTACATGCTGTGGGGGCAATTAAATATGATAAAGCTATTTGGCTGTGACATGATGGGTCTGTTTCGATCTGAATGGTGGGAAATGGTCAGACTCATTGAAGGCAACACGGTGACCCCACAGAAGATTAGACCTAAACCAAAACAGAATCCTGCTGCTGTTTCTGAATTTGCTGTTCTAGCTCGATGTCACTAGCTGTCTTTTTCATCAGACAGATGCCATTACAATGATGACTCTTGAGCACTTGTGCCCAGCCCTTAGGAGAAAGCAGGGGACCTTTATACTACTGTGAAATGTTGGCAAAATACAAAATATGAAAGGTGTCAAAGGGAGTCTGCTAACACTGAATTGCTTCTTATAGTCTTTGTTAGACTGAGTCAGAGTCATTCTTAATTAGGAATAGTCGGCTGGGTTATGGAGGTAAGAAGCCAGAGGTAAATGACTGATCTGCAGGGGCTGTTGGGCCACGTCTCTCTTCCAATGGAGACACTGCTAGGCTATGAAAACAGACCTAAGCACTAAGCTGGAAGTATGAGGGACAAAACTTTGCAGACAACGTTTCCTATCATAAATTTATAGCAACAAGAACAAAGATTGAGTCTACATAATATTTTGAAGATTAAAAAATAGCACCTTATATGTGACCATGCTATGGTAGTAAGATTGGCAATACAATGAAAATAGTCTCCATTGTCCAATTCCTGTTTCCTTGACACAGCTGACACACACAACTGCTACAAAGCCTATAGTGCCAACATGGTCAGTTCATTCAAATACACATTAAGTTCAGCCCCCAAAATCAATATAACTAATTGCTAGAATGACTGACTAGGTGAAAGGTGGCCTTTGCCATCAGCAGGTATCCTTGAGACCTCCCACCTGCAGGTTACCATGGGAACAAAAGAAACAAACACCTTAGGGAAGTTTGTCCCAGTCAATAGTAAGAGACCACCTTGTCGTTTAGTTCAGAAAATAAGACAGATGTTGCATTCTTATGTAACAAGGAGAAGCATTCCCACCAGCCACAAGGAAAATCAGTCTAGTTACTTAGTATTTGGACAACTTACGCTTGAGAGCAATAGCTTCTGCTAGCTCCCCTCATCTACCTCCCGAACCACCAGCCTCAACCCAACTCACACCCACTAATAGACCTGATCACCTTGACTCCTCTCTCCTCACTCCTTCTCTCTCTGGGGTCTTGAAATAATCTCTCTGGTTTCAGTTCTTTGGGCTTTTGTAAGTTAAGAGTGCCCATCCCTGGGAACCTAAGCCAAAACACAGATGCTCAGGGCCAGTCTCTCCCTCCCTTATTCTCCCCCGTCCATGCCCAGAGCTGATCACCAACAGCAACATCAATGATGTGCCCTAGTAATTCCATGTCCAAAGGAGGGAAAACTCAAGACAGAAGCTCAGGATGGTCTACACAGATTTCAGGGAGGTGCTGGGACTGGAGCTGAGTCCCAGAGGCAGAGACCAAACAGGCAGAGGCCAGGGCCTGATAGGAGAGGGTGTGAACCAAGGCATTTGCTGGGAAAGCAAAGGACCAGGCACGAGGGGATACCAGTGTGGTTGGCACAAGGAATACAAGACTGAAATCAGGCCAAGGAAGGCTAAAAGGTCTTTTGCTGGCAGGAATTCAATTTTTTTTCCCCTACTTATTCAGTGGGTACGCTGGTGCAAAAATGTGGGTGAATCTTCCAAACAAGTTGAGCGAAGGAAGCCTTATATAAGAGTGCATGTTGCCTGATTCCATTTACACCAAGTTCTAGAGCAGACAAAATTCATCCGTAGTAGAAAGCAATCAGAGCAGTGGGCGCTCTGGTAATGGCGGGGGTCAGAATGGGCAGTGAAGAGACTTGAAGGAACTTTCTGAGGGTAATGGAATATTCCATGTCTTGACAAGGATTTGGATTTCATAGCGGTGTGCATTTGTTGAAACTCAGAGAACGCACATTTCAGATTTATGCATGTCACTGTGTGTAAATGTTACATCACGAAAGAAAAAAAAAACTAGACGCAAATGTCAATAGGTAATAATATGCATACTGAAAATATTTAAGGGGAAAGTATACTCAGGTCTGCAATTTGCTTTGAAATGCATCAAGTCAAAAACATAGGCTGAATTATTGGATGGAAAGAAGGATGCACGGAGGGAGCAAGAGGGGAAAAGCAAGAGGCAGATGTTAATGGTGGAATCTAGGTGGTGAGTACACGCATGCCCACTGCAAAAGTCCACTTTTCTGTAGGTTTGAAGATTTTTATAATAAAATGTTGTTTGGGTTTTTTTTTTTTAAATGTGTGTTGGGCACAGATGCACCTTGAAGTTAAGGTAAATGTTATATAGGAGGTCCTCAAATAACATCATTTTGTTCAACATTTTTTGGTCATAATGTTGATCCTGTAGGATCTTAACTTTTATTTATATCGTAAAATCGGTTTCATTAAGCATCATTTTGCTTAAATTCATAGAACCTATTGATGATGTTAAGTGAGGATTTGCTGTGTTTTATCATCAACGGACATCTCCTATTCTGCACTGAGAAATGCTAAGAAGAAAGCATTTTGGGGGGGATTTAGTCAGATTAATGGAATTTGTTGGATAATGATATACAGTAAAGACAACAAAAACGGCAACTACCATTATTGCCACATACTGGCCCCTCTTTTTGTGTCAAGCATTAGGCTAAGTGCTTTCAAGAACTATTTCATTTAATCCTACAACAAGCCTAAGAAAAAGGTACAAATATCCCCATTTTATGGGTAAGGAAACGAAGCCTCAACTGATTGACTGACTTGTCCAAAGCTAATCAGAGAGAAGGTTGTGGGGCTGAGGGGCAAATCCAGGCATGTCCTGGGGACACAGTAGGCCATCAGCAGGACCTGGATTTGAACCCTGGTCTCTATGATCCTGAACCCACGTAGCATCTTTGTTCTTTGTCTCAACACCCTGCAGCTGTCCTTAGCAGAGCAGTTCCTGCCTAGGCTCACATCAGACCTCAATTCCTTCAAGAGATAAGGAGAGTATCAATCCTTCCGAAACGGTAGGTACCTGGTGTTAAATATATCAGTTTTGGATTTATGGGTTTTGCAAATTATTCCCAGCGCACCTGGACCTAAGTTCTACAAATTTTCCTTGGTGTAAACGAGATTACACTAGACATCCCGCGTAACACAAGACATTTCAGCAGACGCCTAAGAAAGACTCCTTCCTACCTCACAAGAATGATTTTACAGCGGACTTTCAGACACTGACGTGAGGTGGTGAGGAAAATGTTTGGGGCCGGCAGCTCTTGGGGACACCTTATTTCTTAAATTTGGTAAGAAAAAAAAATGAATACTGTAGGGTACAGATTCAGTGTATTCCTGAGGAAGCTTGGGCTTGCACCCCAATTCCACATAACGATAAGGAGGTGATTTTATGAGATGTTATTTTGTGCCCTGTGAGAATCCATCCTCTTTTAGAATAATGACAATTTCATGTAATTCTCAAATCATTATAAGAAGACACCCAATGTCTGGAAGCTCATAGGGCCTGGCCCTGAGTAGATGCATAATGAAAGTTTCCTTCTTCCCCCTCTCTTATCTGGCTCACAGGAAGGAAGGATGCTCGGAGAGCTGGACCAAGAGTTGCTCCTCGGAGGTATGCTTAACACTGGAATTAGCAATTACGCCTCCCTTAGAATGCCTTTCCATTGAGAAGCCCAGAGTATACAAAAATTGCATGCTTAGGAATGCAATTATTCTTTTTCATGCCACATGATTTTCTCATAATAAATACCATTCACAATATAGATTCCCCATTGATACTGGTATCAGGCAGTGCCAGTGCTGGGGAGGCGATCAGTGGGTTGCTGTGAGTGGGTTTTTAGTCGGGAACAGTATGGTCTATGATTTTGACAGTTAAAATAAAAGTACTAGGGAAGCAATTTCCATTTAAGATTTTTACTGCTGGGCACTCAATGGAAGGTTGTTGAAATGAGCTAAAGATGAGGGTGTTTTCACACAATGCATAATGGCAGTATCTTTACAAGGAAACCCTTATGGTTCTAGAGGGGTTTGATAGTCTCAGTGATTGGGGCCTCAAGAGGTGTTTAGCAGACAGAATTGTGAAATTCACTGCAGATCCAAAGAACCAAATACTAGTCTCCTTAAAAAGTGAAAGGAAAAAACTGACATTCAGGTTGGCTTATTGCATCCACAAACTATGTGGCGGTGAGGGGATTTCATGAAGAGATGAATGAATGAAGAATGAATGAAGTGACGATGAGTTTGGTTCAGGCTCACAGAGTAAAAGGACACAAATCCAATGACCAAAATTAACTTCAAAATGACCCATGTCCTTCATTCATTATCTTACAGGTATTTATTGAGCACCTACTCTGTGTCAGGCCCCATGAAAAGGCCTCAGGTACATCCATGAAATAAATGGACACAAATGGTACCGGGTTGTTTTTAATCCCATAAAGGAGGCAAATTGGACCTCAAAATGCCCTCTCTACTCGCACATCTGCTGACCCCGCACCCTCAGATTCTACCATCCCCTATCCAGATGAAGATTTGAGCTTTCCCGGACCACTTTTCCTCTCAGATTTTTCTGGGAGAGCGAGGAAGGGGAAGAACCCGGATGGACCAAATCAGAACATTCTCTTGCATTCCCTCACCCCACACATTTGTCTCTTTGTTTCAAAATATTCATAATACATGGAAATGCTACCACTACCCAGACCCAGCTTATTGTTTTTCATGTGCTATCTCACATAATCTTCACGAGAAGCTGCAAGGTTGGTGTTATCTGTATGATTATTGTTAGAATATATATTACACACTGGTAGAGGAGGAAGCAAATTACACAAGATGGCAGCTTTTGCATTGTCATGGGGCTCAGCACTAAGGCATCTAGAAACTTAATTTTGGCTGTCAATTCTTTTGGTTCCCAAGACCATGATCTTGCCATTCTGTCCCTTTTCTTTTAAAACTCAAGAGCTCATTTATGTATCTATTGAATGAATGGTCATCTATTCGTGAATGCATCTTTTTTCCCTAAATGCAGACACAGTGCATTTTGAGGTAAAGGTTGTCTTTTGACTCAAATTGTTGGTCAGTAGCTTGGATCTTCATGTGTGTCTTTTCATGCATTCATTCATTCATTCATTCATTCAACAAATAGTCACTGAGTGCTTACTATGCGCTCCCTGGGGCTAGGGATGAAATGAACCGAAACATGCAAAGAGTCTTCACTTGTAGAACATGCATTCTAGAGGAGGTGATGGAAAATAAGCAACTTTTAAATATTTACTATGTCAATATGTAAGCGCCCAAAAAAAAAAGTGTGGTAAGAGGTCAGAGAGTGATGGGAGACTGAAGGGATGCAGATGACCTCTGTACATAGGTGACATTTGAGCAAAAGCTAATTAGAAGAAGTAACAAGCCATGAAGATATTAGGTGGTGGGGGGAGGGAGTGAGTGCATTACAAGCAGTGAAGACAGCAGGTGCCAAAGCTCTGAGGTGGACAGGTGTCTGGTGTGTTCTAGGACTAGCAGAGGAAGCTGTGCAACTGAAATCCCATATTCATAGGTTTAAATAAAATCTACACATGTCAAGGTGCTGCTGGTTAGTTTTCACACAGTTTCACCAGGGATATCCTGCTTCCTGCTTTCAATCTTAGAGCAGTTCCTGTACCTCCAGGAGAGCCCAGGGACAATGATTTTTCCTCAAAAAGTCATTAAGCCACTGTAATCCCTCCATAACAATAGATGGATAATAAACAGAGGGCCCACCCGCATCCCCCAGGGCATCCCCAAGAGTGAGAACCTGCTGATGAGAAAGACATTTATAAACAGATGCAGAGAGCCAAGTCCCTTTCTTCTTCCTCCTACTATAGGTCTTTGGGTTTAGCCCCCAAATCTTTCTCAGGGCTTTCCAGGAAATCTGGCCTACCCACTGTTTGGCCAGGAGCCCATGAGCAGCCTGAGACAGGGGGAGCCACAGATAAAAGAAGCAAAGCTGAGAATTTAGCCTCCTATTGGAAAGTTAAAGTTGGTTTGAATCATGAGAATTACTGACTTAGGGGTTTATTAAATAACATCTTCTCACATATATTTTCTATTAATACTCCGTGGTAGTTCCAGTTAGCTTCAGTCCTTTGAGTAGTGTGTGCATTAAGAGACAATATTTTAGAAAAGTCATGGGTGAACTGTGTGCCAAAAAGCACAAGCTTGAATAATTTTCTTTTTATGAATCGTAGATAACAATTTAGAGGTAATCAATTCTAATGGTACAAAACTCTTAGAAATCCTGATCATCAGAGTATCTTTGGAGCAGAAAAACAAGCTTAGTAATCACTGCATTTAATACCCTCGTTTTGTCTTGGAGAAAACAGACTGATGTGGGTTGAAGCCCAAGGTTCAGGTCACTGGGGGGAATAGAAGAGAAACACACCAGTCCAGGGCCCGTTCTGTTGCCCAGCCGCCTCCCTTCTCAACACTGATCTGTGGTTTCGCTTTGCAACTCCCCTTGACATACACTGCAAAAAAAATTCAGCAAAAAATTCAGCAAGACTTTGAGGTGCTTAAATTGCTATTTCTCTTTGTCTTTTAGCTTTTGTGCCCTTAATGCATATCTCACCTGTGAGAACTCAGTGTAAACAAAGCCATTTTTCTTGTTACCTAAAATTATTGTATTTTGATATATTTTTCTTACTAGGAGACACACACACACACACACGCACACACACACACACACACACGAAGGTCAGACAATTAAGTTCACAAACTTTTCTCATGTATATATATTTGTGTATATATATATATTATAATGTATATGTATTTGTGTGTGTGTGTGTGTATGTGTATACATATATACACACAAATACATATATAAAATCAGGTAAGTTTGGGAAAAAATTTTTAGTCATCACTCTAAATTTCACAGCTTTGAACCATTCTCATTTTTTCCCCTCACAAATAAATCACATTCTGTTCAGGACAATGCATCTTGGAAAAACGCTAACCTAAACAAATGGAAGTTATTGAGATATAAAACAAGTGAAGAATAAACCATTTTTTAAAAGTTTGCATGGCTTTTAATCGTGCCTAAATCACAATCCTACCAACTCCCAGTTTGCTGTTACCTTCTATTGAGCTTACCCAGCATATTCAAAATGAAATGCTATGTGATGAAACCAACTAAACCCAAATAATTTATCAAGGAGCAGCCTTCTGGGTGGAAAGAATATGAAGGCTGAGTCCAGGCACTGCTGATTCTGAGTATCAGATCTCGGATAGCCCCTCAGAACTCTGTGCTTCAATGTTCCCACCTGAAAAATGAAAATATGAGTGTTTATCCCATAGGATTGCTATGAGAGTCACATGGAAATAATGTATATTTCCTTTTAATATGGTCCTTAGCATGCAATAGGGGTACTTAATAAATACTGTAAGTCCTGGCACATTTTTGTAAATAGGGTCCTAAATATGAATCATTTAAAATAAGGGGTTATAGGGCCAGCTGAGTGGCACGTTGGTCAAGAGTTGGCTTGGGACACCAGCTCTAAGTAGCAGGGCCCCAGTTCAGATCCCACATGAAGGCCAGTGATGCTGCGCCCTCTACAGCTAAGATGTTGAACAACAGCTTGACCTGGAGCTGGGCTGCCGTGAGTTGCCGGCAACAGCGTAGGCTGCAGTGGGGCTGGCTGGCAGCTGGCGTGAGCTTTTGTGAGCTGCCGTTCAATGGACGGCAAGCGACTGCCTCAGCTGGGAAGAGCGCAATGATAATACCAACATGGGCCAGTGAAGCGATGTCCTCCACAACTAGACTGCAGAACAAAAGGACAGCAACTTGTCTGTCCCCCTCCCCCAATTCCCCAATAAAAATCTTAAAAATAAATAAATAAATTATAAAATAAAATAAAATACAGGGTTATGACATTCTAATATTAATAAAAATATAGCTTTTTCACTTAGTCTATATTGTTATGAAATCTTAAAAGAGACAATGGTGAATCTTATACTGGGTATAACTGACAATACACCAAATGTCCATGATGTGGCCACCTCCTAAAACCAATGTTCTTTCCCATCTCCTTACAAAAGTTGAGCATTCAACTCTCTCTCCTTATTGAGAACTAGTTAGGCAGAGGACCAAAGCTAATTGCCAATTGCCAATCCCATCATATCTACATGTGGGTTATTGCCAGAGTTGTACTGTGCCCCTTCCCTCTTAATACGTACCAACAGCGAAGTGTGTGCCTATCTCTAACTAAAACAGATGCTCCTATGCTTGGAGCAGCCCTGAAATAGGTGCCCTGGACAAGATTTACGTTTCAGAAAAAAACCCATGTTTGGGAGACTTGTGCAATAAAATCGCAGTTGTTTTTTTTTAAAAAGATAGGATTAGGGCGGATGACTCCAGATCTTTGCAAATTTGTAACCACACGATCAAGGCACATAATGATAATCATAATAGGTTTTATAAAAAACTGGTATGTGTGAAAAGAAATTATACGTTTTAAATAATTCAAAGTATACGTAAAGGACTTGAACTTCACTAAGTAAATGAAGGCTGTAAGGAAAGGCTGAGGCTGCTGAGGCACAACACAGCAAGAGGAAGGAAATAGCTCCAGGAGCATTTCCAAGAGGGAGGATTTGCCTAAGGAGTCAGAGGGAGGAATTTGGGGTGAACTGCACATAGACCAATTTATACCCCTCTGAGGCTTGATGCTTTCAGCACGTCAGGTGGTGCAAGACACCAGTGTTCTGGGGAATACTGCATATGGACCACAGTAATTTTTCTGCTATACTGATAGTCCCATATTTAGTCAGTTCCCGGTGAGCTTGTTTGCGATATAAAAACATTCAGCACAGTAGAGCGGGTTTTATTTAGATGAAGATCATAATACATGGTCCTTACATAGATAGCTCATGATCTTCCTTGAAATCGGTGTCCTATTTCATTGTCTTAATCTGGATTCCTCAAAAGCAGAGCCTGAGATAAGGATTTTGGTACAGGTTATATATCTGGGAATTTATCCAAGAAGCACAAGTGAGGAAGTGGAAAAATGAGGCAGAGAAGGGAGATACATAAAGATTATGCTAATGATCAGGTATTTGCTGTGGGTAACTGGAGCCCAACCCCAAGGGGGACCCTCTGTGAAACCATATGGAATATGGCTGAGAACTGTCTCATAGGAGTTTGGGGAAGCTAGGTCATTTATCATTGCCTCCCATCTGTTGAGAGTGACCCCAGGGAGTTAACGTCCCCATATTTCCAGGACCCAGCTGCTTGCTGCTTAGCTAGTTCTAGTGCTGAGAAAGCCCTTAGAGAAGAAAGATAGAGGCATCTGAGGTGCTGCAAACTGTCCACCTCACGTAGGTGAACTTAGGTGGGCCAATGGGCTAAGAGGAAGAGAACCATGGTGGCTGTTGCACACATTTAAGGAAAGTCCAGCCAGAGTTTCACAGATTTACTTGTGAGTAAGGAGAACTGAGGAGAACTGAGTTGTGTCAATCCAAGTTATTGTCACATCCCGGGCTACCATGCCTACATTTCAATGATTAGTGAATGCTCATTGGGTTAATCATGACTCCATCTTCTGATAAATTAGAAGCGCCCCAATGCCTGCCACACTCATAGCCCATTTATAAGAAAGTGCACAAGTCTACGATGCCGCTTAAGGAAGGAGCCCTAGGTGGTGCCTTAAGCATAGGTGGCCATGCTCTGTGCCAGCATGACCTCTGAATACTGCTGATTGGCTCACAGTGGCCATGTGACCTAAGAGCACCCCATCTATAGGCTATCCTAATAGTAAAAAGGCTCTACCCACTCAGATTCTCCTCAGGACTAGGCAAAAGTGAAAAGGTTGCTCAGCTGAAAGGAGCCACATACTAAAAGAGATGCAGAAGCAAAGCAAATAGAGTGAGGGCTGGCCGAGTAGTGCGATGGTTAAGAACTGGCTTGGGATGCCAGAGGGCCCCGGTTCAGATCCCACATATGAGGGCCAGTGACACTGCC
>NW_017731369.1:3222114-3230723 GCF_001890085.2 Hipposideros armiger | reverse complement strand
CCACCTACCTCTCCAACCCCACCTATGCCAGGCTCCCCCGAGCACCCCACTCTGGCTTCCTTGTATTCCTTCACACCACAGTGACTCGACACATACTGTTCCCTTTGCCGGGAACGTTTCCCTGACCCATAAACTCCTGCTGACACGTCAGACCTCAGCTCGGGTGTGACCCCTTCTCCATGTCTTCTGACTGCTCAGCTCTCCCTCCCACAGACTGTCACAGCCCCCACACTTCTCCTTCACCCTCATCATGGTGACAGCTCTACAGTCACATGCACGATTGTGGCTTTCAGTAAGAATCCATTTCACCCTCAACACTGACAGACTCTAAGCTGCGTATATCATGTCTTCTTTGTTCCTCCCTGGGTCTCAGGTACCTATTACGGTGCCTGACATACACTAGATGCTCAATAAATATTATTATGTAATTTTTACCTGATACAGAGTGATAAGGGGGCAGAGAGTATCGTAACCATTTCATAAATGAGGAAACAGAATCTCTGAAAAGTTAATCGACTTGAGCAAGGTTTGAAAATGGCAGAATTAGAGTGCTTGTGTTCCATGAGGCTGAGATCTGTGCGTTGGCCCCACTGCTGCTTCCACTCTTGCTCTGCCACTTCCGTGATTGCTCCTGGTGCCGTTCTCTAGAAGGGCCGAGAACAAGTGAATGCTTTCTTCCACACTCTAGACCTGGACACATTTAAGTGAGTTTTCCTGCTCCACCCCTGCCGTCATCAAGTTTCAGTGTTTTCTTAATGAAGGTTGCCCATGTCTTTAAGCAATTACTCATACATGAGGTTTCTAGGCTATATAAGTCAAGCCCCTTGGAGTGTAATCTGAATTCGAACTTTAAGCAAGTAGAGAATGCATCAGTGCACAGAACTGGGAAGTCCTAGGCGTGGACGTTAGGTACAGATGGATCCAAGCATTAGAATAACCCATCAGGTCTCTCTCTCTCTACTTCCTCCTCACTCCTTCCTTTTTCTTTCTTTCTCCATTTCTTGTCTCTGTTGGGCCTTTTATCCAACACANGTTTTGTAGAATGCTAAGTGAGAATCAGATATGAGGCATTAGAATTATTATTATGATTGTTCAGTGTTGAGGAGCTTCCCACCCTTGACCCTCTGCAATGAGCTACAGAAGGAAACAGACAGTCCTATAGAATCTTGAGCTGCCATCCCAGTAGTTTTGAAGCCACCAGAAGCTTAAGCACTAACTAAAGAATCACGGAATGCTTATACCTAAAGGGAACCTAAGAGATCTCTAATTCAGTGATTCACAAAATTTCCCGTATAACTATTTCCTAAGAGAAATATTTCATGGAACTTCAACATATGAACATAAAGAAAGAGGAGTGTCCCTGGCTAACGGGAGAATGGGGGTGCCCAGAACTTCACCAGAGTCTCTCTTCTCTGGGTGGTTGGACAGCTTCTGAGGCAGACCCACAGAATCAAGGTGGCCATAGGACACGGTATAAAGACCATTCATCAAAGTCAAGACCATTTATCAGATGGTAAAACTGAGACTTGGGAGAGTCAATGACTTGCCCATGGTTAAGAAAGCCAAGTTAGGGATACAATTTGCACTAGACTCAATGTCTATTCCTCCCAATATAGAACACTGCCATTTGGTTAGGAAGGATATTTTTGGAGAGAGAGACAGAATTGATTTAGACACCTCGCATTTGAAGAGATGGTGGGATATCCCTGTGGCCATACCTAGGAGGTAGTTAAATACACAGGTCTATAGCTTAATGGGGGAATAGTACCACTTCCTTAGATTTAGGTGTTATTATCACAGAGAGAATAAAGGATGTCCAAAGACAGGGCAGGAAGCCCCCAGGTAAGGGCAGAAACAAAGGTCAGGTAAGAGAGGCATGGAGAGATAAGAGAAAAATGAAGAAAAGAACAGATCTTGGTATTTTTTACATGGAGAGATTAACTTTGAATTCTGCCAAAATAAAGTGCCTGTGTGGGGACTGAACTGGAGGTGGCCACCATTCGCTTCTTCTGCCAATCATGTCCTTCGACACTCGCAGTCCCTTCTGCTTTCTGCCTTCTCCTCAAAGGCTGCTCCCCCAGCCCCATACGGAGGAATCAGTGAGGTGTGAAATGTACTGTTCCCAAGAGCTGGTGGTTAAATTTCAGAAATTTTGTGAACCCATTATTAAACACTGATGCTATTAAAAAGCAATGCACTTACGGTTAAAGAAATTATCTTAAGAACAAAGGCAGCAAATACTCAAAATGCATCACTTCTTAAATTATTTTACTATATTTTAGTATTATCTATGCCCTTAAGGTTACTTATGTCTATTATCTCTATATGGTAGAAAAACTATGTAACAAGGTGCAACTACGCACCTCTTCCCAAGTCCTCATTCCGGGACGCCTTCCTTGTTGGTAGCTTGAAATCAGCACGGGGAAATTATTTATCATGGAAATAAATGAACGCTACAAACCAAGACTTGGACACCTCTGGGGAGAGATGACCTGTTGCTACCCGGGATCCAATATTCTGCCTCTAATTCTGGTCGCTTGGGAGGTCTGATTGAACTTCCTGCCCTGGTATCCTTCCAGGTAACACCCTGTTTTTCTTAAACTAGATGTAGATGTTTGCCACTTTCAAATGAATAACCAATGACGGAGAATTGGACATGTTCCAAAGGAAAAGTCATGCCACCTGTTTTAGAGGTCGGACTCACATCAGTTTAGATGTGCATCAGCCCATCAAGAAATGTGCAAGTATCTATTCAAAACGAGGCCCTGGGCTGTCACTGAGGAAGTGAAGGATGACACGGGCTATGGTTCTAGACCCAGGGGGTGTGGTGGGGGAGGGGAGGGGAGGAGAGAGGAAAGGCGCCTGCACAAGGCAGCACACCAAGGCAGGAGCAGAGAAAAGATTTCCTTTCTGCACACTGCTCCCTATCCTTCATTGCCAGGATCTTTGAACAGAAGTTGACAGTCCGGAGAAATCCTCTATTAGCTCCATTACATTTCCAGTTATTCGTCTATTCATTGTTCCTGCACCTCAGGCCATCCTATTTACATAATGAGACGAGATGTGGTGGGGAGGAGGGGCGTGCATCCATTGTCAAGGGCCTGCCCTGTTCATTTATACTGTAAATAACACACTTGTTCCCCAGGCGGCTGCTTTAGGAGACATTCTGTTAATTTCAGTCATCATCTTGTTTTCCCCAAATTTGGCAGCAGAATTTTTAGAGGAATATTCAGACACGGTCATTAGTTGATGGTGCTTTAGCCAGTATGTTTTGGGGAGACAGATACAATCAATTAGCACTCCTGTTAGAGAGCAGCACCCGTCTACGCGGGCCTGCTTTCTGTGCGTTTAAACAGAAGGATGATTTCCCGTCCTCACACGTGGCTGGACCCACATGTCTCAGACACTTACTGACCCTGGGTGCTGATCAACATGAAAGGCTGAAACCAAGGGAAGACCCAGTTTTCAGGGCTAAGTACAAAAAGAGAATGGGGGGGATGTCTTGTTCAAAAAACAGGCAAAACTTTTTTTTTCCACCCTTTTGTCCACAGTCCCTCTCTGAACCTGTCATGGGTTTTTTATTTGCTATTTAATGTCATGCTCCCTCAGGCACAGGACATTCAGAGAGTGAGTATAAACCCTCCCAGGTGTCTAGAGCTCTGACCTGGGCAGGACCAGGGTACAGGTAGCCAAGAACTCATCCCAGGGAGATGGGGAGGCAGGGAGAGGTGGGGCTGCCGGGACAGTGAGGTTCCAAGCCCCAGATTGTGTTCCATTGTCCCACTGGACTTCATTGATACAATACAAGGAAAAAAATATATTCATAACTTTAAGGTGGCGACCACAGAGCACGAGCTTTCAAACACAGGGGCCCTGTCTGAGTGTGGGGCGCTATGCAATCGCACACGTCCCTTGCCCATAAAGCTCTCCCTCATAAATGTCTTTTTCTTGTCTGTTATGATGGCACCAGTTGGCACACATGTGGCTTTGCAGGTAAGAGCACATGCTGAAGATTACATATGATTAAGCAGTGAACGGAAAAGATGTTCAGAAAGAAAGAAAGATGCTCAAAATGCAGGGAGGAAGGGAGAAGCCCCACTGAGTTGGTTAGGGAGAGGACCAGACCTACCATTTTTGCAAATCGCTAATGACTGGCTCTCATTCTATCACAGCTGTGGTTTGAAGTGTATGTGTCTGAATGAAGAATATCCGAAGACACTTGTTTTAAGTGGCCAACCCTTGCATTCCAAGTGCTCAGGTAAGTATATACCAGGAGCATGCGCTCAACCATAAAAGAAAGGTGGAAATTGAAGTCTTCACCTGTGCTTTTGGGAAAAGGAACCAGCGTAAGCCGTAAGCNTGCCAACTTGGGCCAGTGAAGCAACGTCCTCCACAACTAGATTGAAGAACAAAACGACAGCAACTTGTCTGTTCCCCTTCTCCCAGTTCCCCAATAAAAAATATTTTTTAAAAAAGCAAAAAAAGCAAATAGAGTGATATCAACAGTCCTATGGGGCAAGGTGGTGAAATGACAAACCAGCCACTAGAGCTGGGGACATAATTCTCCCTCCAGTTCCTCATGCAACTTCCCATTTTGGGAGGCCTGGATGTCCAGCTATTCTTGAGTTCCCTGAGCTTCTCAATGCCCTTATTTCTCAAACCTCTGTTATTTCAATATAACCGGAAGATGCCCCTTTTTTTCTTGCAGCTTAAAGAGCCAAGTTCACATGTGCCAAGAGAGTATTCATCAACTCCCCAACCTGCCAGTTTTCTCCAGGTTTTTTTCCCATTTGGTACAAAGAAAATATCCCCTGGGGTCTATGCACTGAGTGCTGGGGTCTCCGCACCCAGCGGACAGTTGCTGTAATCATGGGTCCAGTCTTTCTAGCCTTTGACAGGCTGGAGGGTCATCAACAAGAACATAGGTTGTCTCCAAACAGCCCCAAAGACAAAGCCATTGTCTTGGCATTCTCACATGTGCTACAGAGATTTCCAGTCCCAAGATGGATGGATAGCGGCATTTTAAGAAGCTACGGCATTCCCAAAGCTTGGATTTCCAAGATGCAATAGTCAAGTTGCTTTCTTCCATCTGAACGGTTACCTAGAAATGAAGCTTTAAACCAAAAGAGAAGCTGTCCTGAAAGTCCTCCAGGCAGCATAACTATGTCTTGCAATTAAATGTGGACATAATTCTTTCAGAGCTAGAGCCTTTGCTTCTGCTGGAAGGCTTCCTTCCAGGCATGTGTGAAGTGCCCGATCCCCAGATAACCATGCTTTGAAAACCGCTGAGTGTAGGGTAAAGGTCTTTGGGTTTGGGGGTTTGGGTGAGAAGTTCAAATACCAGGAAAGCTGATCAGATAAGTAGTTTGGTTATCTATTCAAGTAACTGCAAAGAACCTGCTATGAGCCAATGCTGAGCGAAGAGCCAGGGGCGCTGACATGGGTACAAAGTAGTCCCTGCCTCTGTGGAGTCTGAGCACATAGGGCAGTGGACAAAAAGTACAGGAAAGTAGGTATATTGCAACACAACATGGAGATGCTCTGACTATGGTATGAGCTAAGAGCTATGTGGGACTGAGGATAGAATGACCGGGTCCCAGGTGGCAAGGCTATGGGGAAAGGGCAGTGTTGATGCTTCACGGATCCTGATGGATGAGGAGGGGTTTGCCAGGGAAAGAAAAAGAAAAAATTAAAGGTCGGTCCTTCAACGAAGATAATGGGCCAGGAACTGCTACAGGTGGGGATACAGCAGTAGACGGGACCCAAACCTCTGCCCTCACAGAGCTTACGAGAGCCAAATGAGATCAAGTATGTGGAAAGTACTTTACTACCAGCAAGGTCACGGTCACACATTGGTGAGAGTTGTTTGGGCTGCCACTCTAAGCATCAGACAATGTTCAGTCTAACAGGAGCTCACAAGAACATGATCTTCTGGTACTGCTGCCCTCAAGTACTACTCATGCATAGAATGGGCCTCTGTTTCCTCCTCTGCAAAAAGGAGGATAGAGATGCCAATACTAGCGAATACTCTAATACTCACTGACCCATTACTCCCTGCTTGACTCTGCGCTACGCACATAACAAGCATATCTCATTTAACGTCCCCTACTGTCCTGTGATCTGCATCTGCAGAAGGGGAAACTGAGGCTAAGCGACTGGGGCAGGAACCACCATACTACCTGCACTGCCGAATCATCTTGGCTGTCAGGCAGGTTTAAAAAGACAGTACATGGGAAGGACTTAACACAGTGCCTGGTTTGTGCTAAGTGATCAAGAAAGGGAGTCTAATATATGGTGATGGAAGGAGAACTGACTCTCTGTGGTGAACACACAATGTGATATATAGATGATATATTACAGAATTGTACACCTGAAACCTATGTAACTTTACTAATAACAATGTCACTCCAATAAACTTTAATTAAAAAAAAGAAAGAAAGAAATGATGTCTATTATCATTATTATTATTACCAGAGCAGTCCAAACCCATGGATCATATCAGAAACATATCAGCTTTCACTTGCCCTTCTCGGGAGCATGAAACCTTCTCCTCTTTCCCCCAACTTTTCTTTTTTTTCTTGGTCTATATCTAATAGACAGTAAGTACTTCTACACCTAACCAATGGGTTAGCCACATGGCACTAGAAACAAATGAAAATATGCAATTTTCATAAGCCACCTCATCAAAAACCTTTCCTTAATAGAGCATAATCACTGAATATTTTAAACTAAGTTTGTGCATACAGTTCAACTCAATAAAACCACTTGTTCTATTGCCTCTCAGCCCTTACTCCAGCAGTTTTCCCCAGTTATAATGCTCTGAAACTTCTCTTCTGCCTACGGCAAAAGCAACCCAATTTATAAAGTCTTCCTGACCCAGTTCTGACCTATGACTATACTTTTAATGACTTTCTTCACATTTTCACTGTACACATGTCACTATCATAACTCCTGCCACAATTTTGGCATGCAAAATAATTAACGAGGCATTTAATCAGAACAAATGCCCAAAGACAAAAGAAGATCACAGAATGTCCACACCACCTAACGGTTAGCCCTGCCACATTATATTCCTGGTGAGTTTTGGTTTTGGCTTGGTTTTGCTCCCATGTCTTGAATTTAGCTATCTTAGTCACCCCGTAAATGTCAGTTGAATGAATGAATGAATGATGGACTCAATAAATAAATGGATAATACACCAGAATGAGAAGAGAGGAATAAGGAAATTGAAGGAAGGATGCTAGAATCGAAGTTTTAAAAGATTTCAGAAAATTGGGCACTCTGTCAGAAATAACCAACCTGAGATAATATGGTTACAAGAAAAACTATTATTTGAACAAGATTACTTCCTTAGAGACTTCAAATTAATCCTCTGTGCACTCCCTTCTCTAATCCTCCCAAACACAACTTGCTTAAGTGGTTTCCTTTGTTATTTTCCAGTTTTCTCTCAATGCAATCATTGCCATCTAACCAGATGGTCAAAAGAGGAGGCTGGTGAATTCTCTGCCCCCATGAGCCACCATTTGGGGCTGAATGCACAGGCTATAAGCCCGTAGGCCTTGTGGGGAAGCCTCAAGCTTCAGAGCAAGGGGGGAGGAGAGACAGGGCTGTGGTCCATGGCTAATTGTCTATATAGTCCCTATAAGAGCAAATGGAATTGGAACAAAGTGAATACTACATATGTTTTATCAGGTCCACTCATGCCAACGTATGTGCATGTCTGTGCATGTATGTGCACGTATGTGTATATACACGCACACACATACATACATACATACACACACACTTCAAACAAATTTGTTTTTCATGGTTACAGCAATGAGGACTTTGAAACGTCTGCATTGGTTTCAGTTTCCCCTTAAAATACATGATTGCTCTCACAAAATGTCATTTCAATTACAGAAACCCAATAATGAACCCAAAATACCCCCCCATGCACTCTTGGCTCATGAAGTGCCCACTGACTGTGACAAGCACGTGTTGAGGTTTGGGGGTTTTTGTATTATTAATAACAGGATGCAAATGAAATGAGCTGGCTTTTAGAGATCATTATCGAGAGAAGATGTCTCGATAGCAAAGGTCTGTCAGAAGCTGTTTTGCATTTTGCTGTATCATCATCACAACAAAAGGTAGAGCTGCTTAGAAACCTAAATAAATTAATAAATAAAGGCAATGATAACGATATTGATCCAGCAGCCCCGAATAGAGAAAGGCCTAATATCTCTCTTTGTGCAAAAGCCTCGTCTCTGCCTGACAATGCTTGCATTATTTAAAGCAAAATGCATGCTTCATGGCAATTCTCAGTCACCCCACATTAATTCCCACATGAAACTGAACTCTTTCCCAGAAAATAAAAAGCTGGTTAGAGAGACCAATTCAACAACTGGCTTCTTTAATATGGCAACAAATATTTACTCTCCTAAATAAAGTTCAGGCCCTGAGATGAATTCAAAACAGTAATTCTCCCTGGTGGTGTTCATTCAGTCATTCATTCAACAATCACCTATCAACTATTCAGCAATGATTATCAATGAGGGTCCATTTGTATTTGGGAATGAGAATCAAAGAGAAGCATGGGATGTTAAAATTTATGTTTTAGGACCCTGGGG
>NW_017731369.1:3215112-3216019 GCF_001890085.2 Hipposideros armiger | reverse complement strand
ACTTGTGGCAAGCACCGTGGGACAAACATGCCTCACTTTCATACAGCATATAATTATTAACAGAGTTTAGAACAATCTCCCCATTCTCTCTCTGCAGATGCATCACATTGCTAACTCATATTGAAGTCACCATCCAAGACGGAAAAAAAAAAGAATACTTGTCACATAGAATCAAAGTTCAACTCAGAGAAGAATTTCCTCTCTGCTGATGACACTACCAAGAGATTACACACAGCCCATTTTGACTGTCAAATTGCATACACAATGAAGGACACGGGAGATCATCTTGTCCTGGAAGTAAGAATAAAAGCAGATAGCAAGCAAAGCACACTCTGCTTGGTAAAGTAACTGCCATGTGCAATTGCCGCTGAAGTCCCCTGGACAGAAACATGAATGCAGTCGCAGTAATGAGACTAATTTCCTGTGGGGTTGGTGGATGCAGTCTCTTTTCTTAGTAGTTGTACTTCCACCAGGGAGAAGGACCAAGGGCTCTAGCCGATCTCCCAGTTATGATGCTGAAAGCTGGTGGGTCATATATTACAGACCAGCGACTCTGTCAAATGGGGGACCCTGGGGTACAGAGCACAGAGTTCTGTTCCCACAGAGATCATATAAATGGATTTTTCTGCATTTGCGAATTATAGGGCAAATCAAGTGGAATCTACTTGTTAAACTTGAACCCAAACTTTTCTGGGTATTACAGACTCTCTAAAGCCATGCCTTAATTTTTAAAATATGGAGGTTGGCTGGTGTTAACAAATGAACTTTCTGTTGTTAATCATAGCCTTTTGTCATCTGTTGGGGAAAAAAAAAGTGAAAAAGACAGTTAAAATTTTGCCTTTGGAATACTAATACTATGCTACTCCTAAATCCTGAAAGTTGACATAATCTACAACATCTGCATCAT
>NW_017731369.1:3210288-3211402 GCF_001890085.2 Hipposideros armiger | reverse complement strand
CTGTTTGCATTATATGAATTTCAATATTGCTATAATAACAAATTTTATAATGGTTACTTATCTTATATCTTTTTTTTGAAATGTGTAATTAGTAATTTTACACACTTAAAAATTATATTATGTCACTTATACTTTATTTCAGCATGTGCTGGAATTAAACCAATCAATTTATTTTTAATGGACTCATGGAGGAATTTTCAGTATATTCTTGAGACATATAGTTTGCTACCAGCTTTACTCAGTGTATGATGGATAGTTTCTATTTTAAAATACGGCATTTGTTGTGATATAATTTAAATTACTTTTCTGCTGGGAGCATGCGTTCTTTGGAGTTACAATTATGCAAAGGGAAATTATACATCATATTCATACTTTATCTTCCTTTATAGTCCTTGTTGCAGTTACTTTCACTCAGGTACAATTACATTAAAGAAAACAGGATTTTGCATTTATATTAAGAACAATTCTATTTAGAAAATTCATTTCAGTTCTTAGTTAATTACAGAAGAAAAATGAAAGCCATTCTAAAAATAAACAAGGATAAAGGCTCAAAAGGAGCAGAACTTACATATAAAGTAAAGCGCTATGTATAATCAATAATTTAGAGTTTTCACAAGCCCAGTTAACATTACAAGTCACCGTATCATAATCACATGTTAAGAAAAATATTTTTAGATCTTTTTATTTACTATGACTGTTATATATGCTCATTATGGAAAATTTGGAAACTTAGACAAAAGTACAAAAATAAAGATTACCCTGTTATCACGTCACTGTTAATATTTTGCTATATTTTTTCGAGTCCATTTTTTGCCCAGATAGAATGCAAATATCAATAGCCTATTATATTTTATTATATTTTACAAAATTGACATCAGACAGTATACTCTGTATGCTCTGTTTTATAACCTAATTTCTCTGGTGGAAAATATATGGTAAACATTTCTCCTATTTTATTAACTATCCCTCTTAATAACTGCAGACTTTCCTACCCAGTGTTATATCTACACCATGATTTATCTAACCCATCTCACACTGTTAGAAATTTAGAGTGTTTCTATGTTTTCCTATTATAAATGATGCTATAATCAATGACCCTACATTAAAAAAAAAA
>NW_017731369.1:3207892-3209027 GCF_001890085.2 Hipposideros armiger | reverse complement strand
GCCTAGACTTCAAGGAGTGTTTCCACATGCTAGTCTGGGAACTTTCCATCTTCACCAGGAAAAGACTTGCCCCAGGGGGTCTGCTGTTCCCAGAAGAATAGACACACAAGGAGTAGATATGAATGAAACCCACAATTTAGAGCCAAGCCCAGCTGAGCCCACCCTAGATTAGCCAGCCTTTCGCCCAGTCTACAGTGTGTAAGCCACTGAGTGTTAACATGGTTTCTATGAAGCATTATTATGGCAACAGCTAACTGATATACTGGCATATTATGTCTCCTTTAATTTCTAGATACAGCCATCTCTGTTTAAAGACCTTGCTTCTAAAGAACTTGAGTTGGGCTAATACCATGTACAATATCTAGAAAGTAGGATAACATAATTGGAAGTTTGTAATGATTAAAAGTAGCTCGGTCCTGCCAATTGTAGAACATGATCTCAGAAACTGGAATTTGCTGATGAATTTCCATCCAGAGTTAAAGTACTCACATGTCAAACATAAGAAATCAATTGACTATTGATCTTGCTGGGCTGATGTGCATTATAATAAAATACTAAATGGATGGATGTGAGCTCAGCTCCCTGTTTTAAATAAGAGTATTTGCATCTTTGTTGTCTCCTGATCATGTTAGATGTAAGCAGCGACCTGCTGCAAAGCATGGAGGCTTTTTAATCAGGTTGTAATAGGCCTCCTCATTCTGCTCATTAAGATAAAAAAAGGTTTGCTAGGGAAATGGTCTATTAGGTTGTAATTTGCTTTCACATGCAAATTAAGGGATAATTAGTTTTGAATGTCTGGAGATGTAGAATCTGTGTGTTTGACATATTTCCATATGTAGCCAACATCAAAAGTTCAAGCTTCTTGTTAGAGAACAGAAAGGTTCTTTGAAAGTTAGAAGAGATTAAACAATATTCCATTCTGAATGTACGCGACTCAGGTAAATATTACAGACGGCATAAATTTAGATCACAATTCAGAACAAACGTTTTTTTTGAACTTGTCAATATTTTGAAAAGGCTGACAAAAGTCTGAATGTCACCACATTTCCCTTTTTTGCAAAGGCAGGGTATTCTTTGAAATATAGTTGAACCAAGATTTATATTTGAAGTAATTAGAGGTGAATCCTTGTGTCTT
>NW_017731369.1:3195786-3205517 GCF_001890085.2 Hipposideros armiger | reverse complement strand
ACGGTGCCTACAGGTAACAATTCTGCATTGTGCACGCGAAAAATCTGTTAAGAGAGTAGATCTCATGTTAAATGTTCTTGCCACAAAACTGTGTGCTGGGAGGGACAAGGGACCTTTTGGAGGGGATGGATATGCTCATTACCTTGATTGTGGTGATGGGTTCACCAGTATATGCTTATGTTCCAACTCCTGAAATTGTGTCTATTAAATATGTCCAGTTTAATATATATCAGTCATGCGAAGAACCTGAAGGTCATAGAGGAAGAGAAGGAGAAAGGAGTGCTGGGAAGGTGTTCTCTGTGGAACCCAGAGCAGGCTCTGCAGGGTGAAATCTCTTATGTGGGGGCAGAGCTCAGGAACCAAATCGACTAGAATAGAGCCGCTACCCTCAAATTCCAACCACTGCATGGATCCTCTCTGCATAGGAATATGTAGCTTAAGTATGAAGTACAAGACTTAGGGGGCATTTTCTGGGACTCCCATTATACTCTTGACAGGTTAACAGTGAGATCATTTTGAAAGAGTCATCAGACCACCCCTCCTATCCACAATAAGGCGCATGTGTCTGTGGTTCTATTTCTTCTATCCAGTGGGAGGTTACACAGGCACTTATGATACCACACAACGAAGGGGATGAAATAGAAATGACATGGAAAGGCAAAGGAGAGAAATAAAAGGATGGGTGAATTGACAGGACATGGTCACTGAGTAAACTTGGAGGGCAGCAAAGGGGTAGGGGTGCAAGAGAGCTCCATCTGGACCCTCGGTCCTCAGCCTGGGTGACTAAGGGAATGGCAGTAGCATTCAATGAAATGAATAAGTCAGAATGCATTTGGTTCCTCATGTGATGAGCCTGTATGCCTTTGGGCTATCCAGATGCCCGTCACACAGGTGAAGCTGTCCTAAAGCATTCAGAAAGTAACACAGGCGTAACTCGTTTTATTGCGCTCCGCTTTATGGCACTTTACAGACATTGTGTTTCTTACAAAGTGAAGGTTTGTGGAGATCCTGCATTGAGCGAATCTATTGAAAACAAAATGATGATGACTAGCTGAAGGCTCAGATGATGCTTAGCATTTTTGAGAATGATTTTTAAATCAAGGTATGTACATTTTTTTTAGACATAATGCACGCTAAATAGACTACAGTACAGTGTAAACATGACTTTTATATGCACAGGGAAACCACAAAATGTGTATGACTCGCTTTCTTGTGATGCTGCAGTGGTCTGGCACTGACCCCTCAATATCTCCGAGGTCTGCCTGCATAGAGATGGAGGCATTATCTCCTAAATGAAACTATACCAGGACCCTTGAAACCACTGCTAATGGGGAAGGTATGGAGAGTTAAAGTGAAATTTTTAAACGTATCACTCGGGTGTTGGGAAGAGGGACAGAAACTGAGGGAGGCAGAGAAGGACCATTCAGAGAAGAGGAGGAAGAACCAGCAGTATGCTGCTTCTGAGAAGCCAAGGAAAGAACAGCCCAGTAACTACAACTCAATAAAGGGACCAGGGAGGAGGCGAAGCAGGGTAGGCCATAGGACCAGGCAACATGGAGGTCCGGGATGACCCTCGAGAGAGTCTGTCCCTTAAGGTGATGTGGGAAGATGTCACATCAAAGTGCTCGAAGGAATGAAGGGGCGAGACGGTGGGGGTGTCCTAAGGAGGTGGAGAAAGTGACTGCGTGACCTAATTTTTCTAAAATTTTGTTGGTGAAAAACATGAGAAACATGATAGTATTGGTAAAGGATTAAGTAAGACTTGCACAAACGGCATTCAACAAGTGGGACGGAGGAAATATTACAACACTTTCATTCAGCAAATATTTAGTGGGTTCCAGGCTCCAGAATCTGATGCATGACAAGCCCTGGACTTGGCACTTCAGTCTGTTACTATGCTCTGTTTATTTGGGCCATTCGCTCCCTGGAGTGAGAACTGTGACTTGTTCACCCCCGGAGCCTAGCACAGTGTCTGATGTGTGACAGACCCTCTCAGCAAGCTTTTATGGAATCCATGAATGGCACAGTCCCAACCTTTCAGGAGCCCTTTCTATCTTTTCTTGGTTAACTCCTCCTTGTCTTTTGGGTCTAACCTTAGGCATTGCTTACTCCAGGAAGCCTTCTTCAGCCTCCAGGATCTAGGGAGCCACCCACCTCTGTGTGTCCACTACACTCAGCTTAGTCCTTCATCTATCTTTCAGTCTAGAGACAGAAAAGCAAGTCAACACGTCTTTTCAAGATTTTTACCAACCCTTCAGCAAGGGAGAGACATAAACAGCAGAACCACAGCAGGGCTCACTGACTGATACAGAAACTCACAGGCATTAATTTCCTAGGCACTTCATGTTTTTCATGGACAACTCCCATTGGTTGTCGTTTTACTCCTGCACATTTTCCAGGGGTAGCCTGACCAGCTGTGCTGAATTCCAATGAGTAGAGGAGCCTGTAAAGTCAGCCCCAGGAGTATGGAATCTGGTTTTTCTCATATTGTCAATCTCGTAAATAGCCAAGCCATGCACACTGTAAGCAGAGCCTGTGAGACTCCACTGGCTGTCTGGGCACCCTCATTAAAAATGCAACTTGCTAAACAGTCTACCCAACAGATAGCTTTCTTTGGCAGAACAGCGCTATTCAGCCTTGGAGGGAATTTGATAAAGTGCTTTATTGGGTGGCAACGTTTTAGTCTCTGCTTTCCTCAGATCGCAATGGGATAATAAAATTGGAATCCATTTAAACCTTCCATTTCACCCCACAGGCTCATAGACACCATGTCAAACCGCATCACACTGCAATAAATGTGCTAAAATCTATGCGCTTACTCCTCCTATTATATACAATGCTCTTTGTCAGATTGGAGATGAATTATGGAACAGGGTTTCTTGATTTGCCCAATCGTGTAGCTGTGGCAGAAGCTCAAATCCAAGAATAATACTCCACGCCAAGAAGATGCATAAATAACTGCATTGTTTTGTGCCAGGTTTAGCCACACAACATTCTTGCTGGACAGTCCCTGCGGGGACAGACCCAGCTATGTGACAAGGACTTACATGCCCTGTGTCCTGCAACATGTTCTAGCCTATGGAGGAAACATTGGTGATTACATAGCATGTGGTCTATACACTCTGGAAAAAGAGGACCCCAGGTCAAACTGAACCAAAGACCACCCATGGACAATAACCATTGGATTTGGGGACTTACGACTTAGACCCAAATCCTTAGGGATTTTCCCTTCCTCTCACTCCCCTTTACTTTGCTCCTCTGAGGCAATCTTAGGGCATGAAGACTATACAAGGGCTCTAACTTCAGAAAATATTCAGAACTTGCCTACTGCTCACCTGAAGATCCGAGCCACTTTCCTCTCTTAGTTGGATTCTCGAGCAGCCGACTTACTAGCCTTGTTTTATCTCTTGCTCCCCATATTCGCAGTGGACACCATGATGTGCCCCCAAAATCTTACTTCAGTGAAGGACCCTTGGCCCCTGCTGCTGGGAGTACCGTTAGCAGACTGCCCTCAGCCGTCAGTCCCTCAGGTTACCACGGTCCATTGTCATTATCATTGCCATTGAAAGACCTGTGTTTAATGGCTGCTGGAGTGTAATGGCCTGGACAGCTCGGGGAGAGGCTCCTGATGCTCCTGTGTGAGTGGCGAAGGCTGTCATTGGGCTGGACCATCGCTGGGTTCGTCCCTCTGCCCACTCCTGCTTTCTGCCCCTCCTTCCCACAGGAGTGGATGCTGAGGGGTCAGATACGTCCTGCATGCTAACCCTCATCTCAGGATTGCTTCCCCAGCCTGTGACAGTCCACACGATCTCACACAGCTACAGGCATCCTGTTCCCAAGTGCGAGGAGGACTCTCTCCTACTTGGGACCCTCCCTCTCCTCCCCCTGTCTTCAGGGGACATACAATGACCCACAGGTGCCACAGGCTCTGCCCCCCCCTTTCTCTCTAACTTCCTCCACTCACCCCCTTACTCACGGCTCCAGCCACACCGTCGGTCTCACACACAGCTGGCACACTCCCATCATGAGACTCTTGCATTTGCTGTTTGTTCCCTCTGCCTAGAAAACTCTTCTGAATCAGAAGTAGGCTTTTTTTTTCCTATGAAGGGCCAAATTAGTAAATATTTCAGGCTTCCTGGGCCACAAAATGTCTGTTGCAACAGCAGATGGTCCCAGGTTTATGATGGTTCGACTTACGATTTTTTGACTTCACGCCACTGCAGAAGCGATACGCATTCAGTAAAAGCTGTACTTCAAATTTTGAATTTTGATCTTTTCCTGGGCTATCAATATGCGGTACAATACGATCTCCTGATGCTGGGAAGCAGCCACGAGCCGCCTCTCCCACTCAGCCAGGTGACCACAAGGGCGAACAATCGATTCGTTACAGTGTAGTATTAAATGCATTTTTGAATTAAATATTTCCAGCTTATGATGAGTTTATCAGGATGTAACCCCATCGTAAGTCACGTACTCAACTCTGCCATTTTAGCATGAACACAGCCACAGACAATGCATAAACTAATGTGCCTATCTTCATTCCAATAAACTGTACTTAGGAAAACAGGGGGTGGGCTGGGTTGGGCTGGTTGGCTGTGGTCTGCTGACCTCCGTCCTAGACAGTCCAGGGGCTGGCTCCCTCCCTGCCTGCAGGTCGTGACTCAGATGTTTCCTTCCCTCACCACCCCATTGAAATTCCAACTTGCGAATCTCTCCTTCCTGCCTTGTTTTCTCCATGGCAGCACTCATTCTTATCTGGCATACTGTATTTTACTTAGTGCTTTGTTTACCTTCCATCTTCCCCCCACTGATAGGTAAGCTCAGTCAAGGTAGGGATTTTGTCTGCTTTGAGGCCCTTAACAGTGACTAGTACAAGACAGGTGGTAAATTAACATTTGTCCAATAAATGAATACATGAGTGAATATTCAGGTATTTCAATATCTCCTCCGGTTTTTGTTTTATGTAACTGTGTGTTTACTTCTGTTCTTTTACTATTCTAAAGGGCTCCTTTTACTTTTTATACCCCAGTAGAGTGAGGTGCTTGCAAGCACAAGCCTTTAATGGGACCCCCTTGAGTTTTAAACCCTAGCTCGGTTCCCTACTAGCTCTGTGACCTTGTACATACATGAGAGCTCAGTAAGCCTCAGTTTTCTCTTTTGTAAGATGGAGACATAGCACTGAACATCTCATAGGATCATTGATGAAAACACTCAGCACAGAAACCTGTCATCTAGAAATCACTCAGTACATTAGGAACCACAACCACCCCCATAATTAGCCCTTTCCTTTGGTTAGTGCCCTGCCCAGCTAAGATAAGGATCGTGTTCACAAACTCGGTCCTCATGCGCCTTTTAACCAAAACTCATATATACACGCTTTAGATTACTTTTTCTCCATATAGCTAAAAGAAATTCTAATGAGAAAAACAGAAGCATTGTAATGACCTTTATTGAATGCTCACTCTGCGCCTGCTGATGGGCTGATAACTTTGCAAGCTTGGTCTCCGTATAATCAATAATGCATTTAGGAGAACCCGTGGAAAGGTTTTCCACACGTCTTCCCACTGGCCGGGCATGTTGAGATGTCAATTTATCTTCCCTCATCTTGAAGACATGTCACCATTGATAGAGACAATTGCCCATGCGCTGTAGAATATACCTGCAGAAGAAACCTAGCCACCGGCTGACATTTGCTCTACGTAGGGAAAGCAGAAAGAGTAATAGAGCTACCCTGCTTGAGAGCTTCAAATCCATTCATCCTCTGGGACCCTGCATTTAAATCTAAATTCCAGATGGCAGCTCCCGCCAGTCTCCCAATAAGACTCTTCCTCCACAGTGGGCTCTCAGGCCCCCAGCTCATCCTCAGATAGCTGATACCAAGTCTCCATGAAGCCAGAAATCCCAAGCAAGTAAATAGACTTCCAGTGTATCTGACAATACGTGTATCTGGTCAGAATTATAATAGACCTTAAGAAATCAGCACTTAGAGGATTGCAGTCAATAGTAAGTGGGTTGGAAAATGCTCTTAGCTTTCACCTGAGAGGGGGTGGTGGACACTGACCACTCATTTCTTGACCAAGGTTGAGGAGGGAGAAATCCCTTTTAAACAGCCCTCACTCCATCCCATTCATCTTCCTGCTTCAAATCATTTACAACAGCTTGAGAAATAGATTTGTCCTGGCTGGTATTTAAAAAGACAGTCAATAACAATATGAGAAGTAATTACTATACCTGGAGAAAGTGGGCATCGATTTCAGCAATGACTGGGGCCTTGAACCTGGATTTCAAATATGTTGGAGTAAAGTGATGGCCATTTATTACTTCACTTGCTGAATTTACACATAGCTTGGGTGGGATGGAGTTGATGCTAAAACTCTTAAACACAGAGTTCATTTTCTTTTTCTTTTAAATGAAAATTGAGTTCAACTGTAGAGACATTGAGTGCTTACTATTTTCAAGAATCTGTGTTAGGCTCCAAAGACACAGGGATAAAGAAGGTGGTCCATGCCTACCTGGGGACACTTGCATTCATTTGGTTAAAAATAATAATAATAACAATAATAATAATCCACTACAAAATTCATAATTCATAATTAAGGCAAGAATCACAAGAAAAAGTGTGCATAATAGGGTGAACTCACTTGGTCTTGGGGGGAATCAAGGAAATCTTTTTTGAAGAAGTAACATTTAAGCTGCAAAGCAAAGGATGAGTAGAAGCTACAGAGGCAAAGTAAAGAAGAGGGGTGTTTTGGGTGGACAGACCACAGAAAGGCCTAGAGGCTGGAAAGAACCTGCCTTCTTCAAGCTGTGGTGTGCTGGAAAAAGTCAACAACTAGCTCTCCACAAAATGCAGCACGTGCATATCTATCCACACCATTTATTATAAATGTTACTGATATCTGAGATAAGTAACACATGATTTGCCAACAATAATGAAATATACAACATCCTTTATTATAAATTCCACACATAGTCAACTGATTCTCACAAAAAGCTTTTGTTGATTTTTGTCAAACTCTTCTATCTGAGGCCAACTTACAGTCACGTTTGATGAGCAAGTATAGTTCCTACTTCAATGTCGGTTGGTATTTTAAGTTAGCAAGTAAGATGTAACAAGGAAACAATGAAGACATATGTCAGAACCTTACTTGTTTGTCAGTGATGTGAGTAGCTTCTTTACTGAATTGTAGTTTGCAAATGCTGGAAGAATACATCTTCCAGTTTGGGGTGGTAGGGGCTATATACAATTTAACAGCTACCAGACACAACACATTTTTAAATTGAATTGGCATTGTTAACATCTTCTCCATCACTTTTACCCTAGACTAGAAGTCAGCATACTATGAGCCTCCTATCTGTCTTGGTAAATAAAGTTTTACTGAAACATAGCCATGCTCATTTATTTATGTATTTGCTATGGCTGCTTTCACTATACAGCCTCAGAGATGAGTAATTTGCAACAGAGGTTTTATTGCCCACAAAGACTAAAATATTTATTATCTAGCCCTTTACAGAAAAAAAAAAAATTTCCAACTGCTGTTTTAGGTCACACAACAAAACAATCAATCAAGCCCCGGTTTGTAGGGTTTGCCAATTCCCGTGGTGTAAATACTCCCATTAAGGCTGATTTCAAGCTAACGTGGTGACATCACTGAATGAAGTGATGCAAAGATACTGGAGTTGTACAGATTTCAGCATACAGATACAACAACTCCCAGTAACCTCAGAGGCATAGATAACCGCAACATGTAGTAAAATAATTAGGAAATATTAAGTTTTGTAAATGTATCACTCTTGTTTTTAATACAACCTAATTAATAGCAAGTTTATATAATTAAATTTTTAATGATAGTGGTATTTACCAACTGGCTTAAACTTCCTGAAAATCTAACAATTCACTCTCAAGGCTGGTATGAGCTTGGCTGTAGCATATCAGTACCCTAAACCAACCAAAAGGTGTACTGTGTGGCTGGAAAGCAGAGATGGTTGGATGGAATAAGTCCAGGTGGATGAACAAAGCAAGACCCTGTAAACTAGATTGAGGAGATTAGGATTTTCCCGGTGAGAAATGGGATGCCATGGAAGGTTCAGAGCTGGGGATCAGTTTGATGTCTCCGAGCTCCTAATATCTAATGCTTTTAATCCCAGTGATTTCTATGTATCAAGCACTATTATAGGTATTTTACAAATAATTCTCACAGTAACCCCATGAGGTATGGTATTAATATTATGCTCCAATTTTACAGAGGAAACAAAGACAGTAAGCAACTAATCATTTGCCCAAGGACTTGATTAATGAGTGGTAGAGTTGAGATATGTGGGGAAGATTCTAACTTCTCTCTCATTCGGGGGAATTTGAACCTGCAGAGAGACAGAGCTGTCTCCAAAGCATGCATGAGGGGTTTCATGACACAGAAAGGGCAGTTCTGTTCAAATACTGCAGACATAGATGGGAAAGATGGGTGGGGTAGGTCTAGGGTCCATCGTGAAGACCATCCTATGGTGAACTGATTTCTCTAAGTTGGGGCCATTCGTCTTCCGAGAGGAAGAATTTTGGAAACTGACCACATAGGAACATGCAGGGCTTGCCAACCAGCCATCGCATGTGATTTTTGTCCCAGTAATTGAAATCTGACTACAGTCTACTTTGACACTTTTTTAGATCTTTTATCCTGTTCTAAATGATATAAGCAAGGAGGGAAAGAAAGGAATACAGCACACTCTAAATGGGATAGATTCTTACCACTGAAATCTTGGGTTACTTCCCCAGAAGTCAAAGTTGATCCTTAACTCTAAGTAGAGCGAATGCATCTCTAACTCACAGCAGACTTGATTCTTCTCAGGGAAACAGGGAATCAGGAGGAACAGCTGCTGGTTAGAAGCTATTGTGGCTGCTAAGTGCATCATAGACATTTGTGATTTAAGTTGAAATTTTATTTTTTAGGGAAAATGAAAATCAGCCAATCTTCTAATTTGGTGCATTAGGGTGGAAAGGATCACATGATGGGCGAGGATACATGCACATCTCGCATCTGTGACCTCCAGCACTATGCAAACCTAACGGGGCTGTCACAGATGTAAACTCCAGGATGTGTTCAAAAAGGAGAAAAACAGAAAGAAAATGAAAAACTGCAGCGACCATTTCTCTGTCGCTGTCATTTGATTTGTCACTTCCTCCTCATGACTACCTACTTGTCTTGTAACCTCTCTCCACTATCCCTACCCCTGGCCAAAGGCCAATTTCTGATTCCCACAGTCAAATTCTGATGGATGGGACGATCCTTGAAGCATCAGTAGAAAAAGAATAAAAACAGTTTGTAGCAAATTAGATTTCTGCTTGCTAATTATCAAAAATAGGTTCCCTACTGCTTTGCATGAATAAGTCTTGGTCTAACTCTGGCCTCAGACAATTGACTTAACACACCCGTGCCTCAGTTTCTTTATCTGGGAAATGGGGACAATATTACCTCCTTCACAGCATGGTTGTGGGAATTCAGTGAGATGATCAAAGGATATATGATTACATCAAAAGCTACTATTTCTCAAGGGAGTGCTGTGCACCAGGCACCATTTTAAATATTTCATCTCCACTAACTCTTAATTTTCCCTGACACCTTAGAGGTTGCTATTACTATTGTTCCTATTTTGCAGATGAGAAAACTGAGACACAGAGCAGTTAAGGAACATGCCCAAGGTCACACAGCAAATAATGAAAGGAGTCAGGCTTAAAC
>NW_017731369.1:3116598-3195177 GCF_001890085.2 Hipposideros armiger | reverse complement strand
CTCGTGCTGCGTTTCCACCGCGTTGGCAGAACTGAGCAGCTTACAAGGAGACCTTACAGCCCACAAAAGCTAAGACATTTACAGAAAATACTTTACAAGAAAAGTCTGCTGATTCCTCCTCTAAACCACTACAGGATGTCGCCAACCGTCCACTCGAGCCCTAGATGCTAGGGAACCCAAGAGAGCATTGGCTGGGTCCTGGTTTCCATTGGCATATAATTTACTATGTGTGTGTGCGCGCACACAGGCGCGCATATTCACCCACTCATTCCTGGATATCTTTCCCACCAGCAAAATGAACATCTTAATGAAACCTTGCAGCGGCTCCCAAAGGACCTGCGTCCTTCTCACAGCCAGAGGTCACATGGCTGGCGAGGGCAGCCCCTCTCTGTCTGAGGTTTTACACTTTCACCTGAGAACCTCAATAACTCTCTCGTCTCAGCCAAGAAAAGCACGGCAACAGATCCGCAGAGCTTATTAAGTCTGTGCACAGAAAGGCAGCTAGAGGACTGTAATAATTACCTGGGTAACGAGTTAAAAATCACTGTTGCCTAAAATAACCTGGTAATGAGTGAGTCCCGCTATCATATTCTCTAAAGAGGAACATTTCTTGGGAGATCCGGCCAGAATGGCAATTGTGCAAACTTAGCTTACAAATCAGGAATGCACTGAATACCATCATCCAAAGTAAAAATGGATGTAAAACACATAAGGAAAACCCACCAAGTAAAGTTGAAGGGACTTCTTAATTCGATAATGACAAAAGCTAGCATTCATTGAGAGATTACCATGTACCAGGAACTAGGCTGATATTCCTTAAAGTGCCTCAGTGAGATGGTTACTATTTTCATTCCCATGTTGCAGATGAGAAGACTGAGGTTCTGAGGAGCTGAATTATTTGCCCAACGGCACACACCGGCGAAGTGAAGGAGCTACCGTGTTTCTCCAAAAAATAAGACCTAATTGGAAAATAAGCCCTAGCATGATTTTTCAGGATGCTCATAATATAAACGCTACCCCAAACATAAGCCAGTTAAGATCGTCAGCCAGACACGATTGTTTAAATAAATGTAGATTTTTGTACATTAATGAATAAATGTAGGTTGTTGGAAAAAAATTAATATAAGACCTGGTCTTATTTTTGGGGAAACAAGGTAGCTTGTGAATCCTGGCAGTTCTAGCTCCTGAGCATAACTCCACACTCCCTATAGAAAAAAAAAAAAGCCAAGACAGTTTACTTGCTATTTCCAGGGCCACAAAGTTGGTTGGTGGCAGAGCTAGGACAATTCAGAGCTTAAGAGACAGTACTCTTAATGGAGGTGGGGACTCGTACACTGTTTGTGAAGAAGGAAAGGGAAGGAGCATTTATTCTCTTGCCATTAATCCCAAATTATCATCATCATCGTTATCATCATCATCACAGAAGCTAATAGCTAGTGAGAACTTACTATATGATCGGTCTGGTTCAAAGTGTATTATCTCAGTTACTCCTTACAATGCCATTTCATTTAGTCCTTAGTATCACCCTTTAGGTATGAACCATATTATCCCAGTATTACAGATGGGGAAACTGAGTCAGAGGTGTGGTGACGTGTCCTAGGACACCCAGCTGGAAGGCTGAGAGTGTAAAGTCATAGTCTGACCGCAGAGTGCACACTTTATCCCTGCTCCCCCCTGGCTCCCTCCCTTTGTAGAGTAGGACCCCGGTGCTTCTGTTCACCTTGGCTCGTTAGGATGCCGTCCAGTCTCCTGCAGGTTGCCTTGGTTCTCTTAGCTGCTGTTCACTGCACCTTTCTAACTGTGTTAGCTGTTTACATGGAGTGCCCTCCAACCACCTCATCTTTACACAGGCACACTCATGCACGCACGCGCACACGTGCACACACACACACACACACACACACATACACACACACTATGAACTCCTTCAAATTAGCTACTCTGTGTGAGCACTCCATCAGACACAACATTTGAGAGCGTCATGAGAAATAGTGGACTGAGGGACGGCATAGTGACTAAAAACCTCGGCTCTATCAGAGACACCTCTGAGTTCATGTCCTGCCTCCCACTTACCAGTCCTAACATTTAGGTAAGTTGTACCTCAGGGCCTCAGTTCCCTCATTTATTAAGTGATAATTATGGCACCTACCATAATAGAATTATCATTTGGATTAAATAGGATGATGCGTGTCAACATTTTAACACAGTACCTTGCAAACGAGCATTTGACAAAAAAGAACTATTAATAATAAAACTAGGAAGAAAGTATAGTTGAGTAGATAGATGGATGATGGATGGGTGAGATTCTAGCAAATAAGGACTGGTTTTGAGAGAGGAAATGAGCGAAGGAAAATGAAGTTTTCTATGTAATGAAAAAGCTCCTTAATCTTCACCAAGAGGTCTATAGGATCAGGCTGGGACCAACAGATAAGCAAGACGCTCATTTCCAAAATCCAGCCCAGCACTTGACTCTGCTGGACAGTCACCAGTTATTTCAGGATTCTTAGTCCCAGCATTATTTATGAATACCTCCAAGAAAGCAGGGAGGAGAGGAGAACGATAAAATAATAGATAAGGCTTAAAACCCCATCGAGACAGAAGCTGCACCTACTTTGCTTATCACTGAGTCCTGAGCACAGAGCAGTTTCTTGTATTTTGTAACTCTTGGTTGATCAAGGTAGGCTAAAGTCTACATTCTAAAGTAAGTAAGTAGATAGATAGATAGATAGATAGATAGACAGATAGACATAGATAGATATAGATAGATAACAACCCACAGTTTCAACAAGTGAACACTATGATTTTTATCTACCACTCTTGTCACAATCTATGTGGGTTTTTTATTTGGTGGTACATGTGTTTGTGTGTGTGTGGTGGGGGACTGTTGATGACCCCCCTGCAATCACTTAAACCTCCTTCCATCTTGTGGCTCCACTGTCCCCCATTGTACCTCCGCCTCCGGATGGCAGACGAGGCAATAGAGAAAATGTGCATGGAGGGCTACACAGGAGGTTTTCAGAAGTAAGGCTTTCCTTTCCACCTGCCTGCACAGCACCAGCCAGAGCCCAGCCTCAGGGAGACTGGGAAATGGAACCTAGCTGTGTGCCCTGGAGAAAGGAGAAAATGATTTGGTGAATAACTAGTCAGTCTCCACTTAATATGTGTTTCATGGAAAAGTGAATGCCTTTAAGAGGCAAACAAATGTAGCCCTGCAAGTGGATGCCACACAATGGTAGGGAGGGACAGAACGTTACCCTGCACATTCGCGCCTAAGAGACTTCCTGCAGTCAGTGTCCGGCTGGAACTCAGGTTACCCAGGTGCTCCCTGTGGGTCACTAGCTACTCTCATGAAGCCCTGAGGTCCACATTTCCACCTTCATACCTGCACTGTGGGCTGCAGCCATGATTGCCAGATGTTGGGACAGACTGACCTAATGTTACTGCTGTTGAGTCAACTTTGGGTATCACAGTCCCACAATCAGGGGGAAAGAAAAAACACCCCGCTTTATGTTTCAGTCAAGGCACCTGAAACGATTTATTGACTTTTAAAAGAGAAATGTGAGGAAACATGGGCCAAGCCCCAAGTGCCAGTTGAATAAGTCAGAGCTTGATGGCCAGTTTGCCTTTCGGAAACCACCTCACTCACCCCACTTAATCTATGAAGTTAAGGGTGACTCTCTCCAGCTTCAGAGTAGTAATGTGACCCTCGCCTGGTCGATGGTAACCATCCCCCTGGCGCTGTGCCTGGACTAGAGATGTCCCCAGATCCACGCTGGGAGAATCATGGTCAGCCCTCTGTGAGAATGGCTGGGGAACAACAGCTCCTTTTCTGCTGGATTTTGAAACTATGAGGCTACAGATCTGGGCCTGCCAGTGGCCGTTTGGTACCTCATGGGAAGAGCCTGCCTGAGGGTGAAGTCACCAAAGAAGAAAAGAGATCCAACAGATAAACAGAAACCAATTTCATCTGACAAGATTCAAGCCCCTGTATTCAGTTGTTTCTGAAGTTCAATTCTCTGGACATTTTCCAGTTAAGTGAATTATACGTTTCCTATTTTCAGTTGAGTATTAATCTCTTAAAATTGAGAGGGTCGTGATGACAATGGGGTTCAAAATGCTTCTGGAACAAAACTGAATTAACATTTAGAATATTTTTATTCTAGAGATGCCCCATTGGGTTTCAATCCAACCCAAGAAGTCTGCCTTGAATCCATGCCCCTGCCACCCATGGGCCCAGGTACAGTGTGGTCTGTCTGAGGATGGGGTACTGAAGGAGGAAAGGGGTACAGCCCTCAAGCACAGGGCACACCCTAACTATAGTTTACAAAAGCACATAGCGATGCGTGCATTTCGTCCCATCTTCACTGCCATCCGCTTAGTCTGGCCTAACTGTGGTTTCCCACCTGGGCTGCAGTCACAGCCCCTGAGGACTCTCCCCCTGCAGACCTGCCCTCTCTGCTCCATCCCAGTAGCAAGACGAACCCTGAAACTTAACCGATGGACGGTCCCCTGCTTATCTTTCCCAATGGCTCCCACTGTAGTTAGAGTACAATCTGAACGCTGGCCTACAAAGACCAAGACGATGCTGCCGCTGTCTGTCCATCACACTACATTTCTGCCACTCCCCCTTTCATGCACACAGTTTAGCTTTTCATTCTTCAAATATATCAACCGGGTCACTGATTCCTGGCCTTTGACTTCGCTGTTACCTCCACCTGGAGGGTCCTTCTCCCAGCCTATCAGAGCAATCTCAGAAACTTCAGCTCTCTGCCCTAGCCTCACAGGACAATTCCTCAGTTCCATGACCCTCCATTTGCCTGTGTTCATCCTGAGCCTTCCAACCCTCACTCTTAGCTGCCTAAGAACCTCCTAGCCTCCCTGCCTCCCAGTCATTGTAAATAGGACTCTCCCAGCTGGTCTTCATTGGCCCTGTGGCAGAATCAGTGCTCTGTCATCTGTATTCCTGCAGCACGCCATGTAAATACTATACTATGGCATATGGTGATGCAGTCTTTTGTTTATATATCTGAGTCTTCCACCAGATCATCAGTTTATCAGGGGCTGGGGCAATGCCTTAGTCTTTCCGATAGAACCTGGGGTTGAAATCCCACCAGCAACTTTGTAAGTGTTCAATGAAGGTGTGTTACATATAAGGAAGGAATGACTTTGTTGAGTAAATTAACCAAGTGCTTTTGGGGTGAATTACTTAGCATCCCTGGCTGCAGCTTCATCATCTATTGGGTTGTCGGAAAAGTCATAACGTCTTTTTTCTATGTTTTTCGTGGCAAAAATGCATCATGACTTTTCCGACAACCCAATAGAAAATGAATGTTTTGGCCAGTTGCTCTCAGCCAGGTTCATGGGTCCTGTAATCAGTCATGTGGAGAGAACTCAAAAATGCAGGTACCTGATCCCTCCCACCTCTGAGGGGCAGAGAGCTTCACTTCACCAATGTCACATTTACTGTAAGCATAGGAGCCTGTGTCCAAGCCAGTTCTACCCCAGGCTGCTCTGCTGAAAACACGTCTGGGAGAGCTCAGCCACCGCTGTTCAAGGTAGGTCAGCAACTTGTAGTATTTGCCACCCACCGACTTACTCAAGCAACAGTTCACAAAGACCTGGCCAGCGTGAACAAAAGGCCCCTCAATAAACATATAAGACTTGTATGTAATCAAAGGCTTAAAAACAGAGGAAACACTGGACCGTCCCCCCTTCCCCTTTGTCCATCAATGCACTTATTCCTCATGTAACCTGTGAGGCAGATGTCATTACCTCATTTTACAGGTGAGGAAACAGGCTCAGAGAGGCTTAGAGACGTACCCAAGGCCACTCAGTAGTCAGTGAGAGAGTGGGAACTTGAACCCAGGATTGTCTGACTCCAGGAAGATGTGAACTTCTAGCTCGCAAAATTTAAGGCTTCAGTAACAGGCTCTGCACACCATCTGTCCCGGAAAACCTCAGGCCAACATTATATTACAGGCTGACGGCAGTGAGCTAAGAGTGTCCTGCTCCCAGTTACCCCGAGAATGGGCACCGAGGCTTGAATCTTTCCTCCTTATCAGATTACAGCATGAAGCCTCCCCAGCAGCAAAACGGCGGCAAAACGGCGGCAACCTTCACAAAGGACTTCACAGTTGCAAACAGCTTTCCCATGGAATATCTGAATTACTCTACACAGCCACCCCGTGGAAAAGATATTGACCTCAGCGTGGTGGCTATTCAAAACATTCACAACTGCTACAGCGTGGGCACCAACCAATCAGAGCAGACACTGACCGTCCGCACCCGCTGTGGCCATACCAAAGCGTACCTGCCGGCTCTCAAGTCGGGGCGACACACGGTCCACCTGAACTCCTTGCACAGCAGTGACTAGACTGCTCCACCAACCCCAGGGCCGTGGCACTTCCTGTTCCCCCCCCCTTACATTTTCTCCTTCCTCTCCTCCTCCTTTCTCGGTACCTGGTAGTTATACCTCAGGGGCAGTTCTGAGGTCACCTGCTCAAGGAAACTTCCTGAGCCGAGTTGCCATGGTGACTCCTCTCTGCACTTACCTCCACTCTGCAGAGGTTGCTTAGTGGGCACACCTACAAGTCCCCCAGGAGCTGCCCCCAGCAGTGGCAGATGGGGAGCTGATGGATAAATACCCCATCCCCTCGCTTGCTGGTGGGGACAACCGAAGCATGTTCACACTGTCTCCCAGAGTCTGGTGGGACCAGCCCCAGGTGCCCATGAGGGTAACCGGGTGGCTCAATAACAACCCCTTTGTTTGGCTGCCTTCTCTTTCCTGTCTCACTTCCCCATTTCTCTACCTGTGTTTCCTGGCATCAACTCCCAAATAAACACTTGCATGTGAATCTTTGTTGCGAAGTCTGCCTCTTCAGGAATCCAACTAAAACAGCTTCCCTGAGCAGATAGGCTAAATCGGGTCTCATTTGATGACCTTCACAGGACCCTGTTCTTTTCCTTCAGAGAACTCATCTTCCTTTGTGGTTACATGTGTATTCAGGGGATTATCGGATGCCCGGCTGTCTCCCCCATTAACAGGTGAGCCCCTACTGTCCCGGAGTGAACAATGGCTCCCAAACACATAAATTCCTAATCTTTAGAATGTGTAAATGTCCACCTTACATGGCAACAACTTTGTAGGTGTGATTAAATTAATCATTTTGAGATGAGGAGATTATCCTGGGTTATCTGGGTGGGCACTAAATTCAATCACAAATTCCTTACGAAAAGGAGGCAAAGGGAGTGTGACCCAAAAGAGAAGGCCATGTGACCACAGAAGCAGAGATTGCGACGATGTGGCCACAGATGAAGGAATTCTGGCAGCCACCAGGAGCTGGAAGAGGCAACGAATGGCATTTCCTCTAGAGCCTGTCCACACCTTGACTGCAGCTCATTAAAACTGGTTTTGGCCTCCAGAACTGTAAGAGAATAAATGCATGTTGTTTTAAGCCACTGGGTTTATGGGCATTTGTTACAGCAGCCCGAGGAAACGAATACACACATAAAGCCCCCTGTTCTTTGATGCCTCTGGCTCCTCTCAAGTCCTCTTATCTGAGGCTGAACCAACAACATCCGCATCCAAGTCTGTTAAGGATCGAATTGTGTCCCCCAAAAGATATACTGAAGTCCTAACCCCCGTACCTGTACATGTGACCTTATTTGGAAATAGAGTCTTTGCAGATGTCATCAAGGTAAGATGAGGCCATTTTTTGAAGGGGAGGAGGGCCTGATCCAATAGGACTGGTGTCCTTATAAGAAGAGAAGAGGCACAGAGACACACAGATGAAAGAAAGCTCTATGTGATGATGGAGGCAGAGATGGGAGTGATGCATCTACCGATCAAGGGACGCCAATGACTGCAGGAAACGGGAAGCTGAGAGAAAGGCCCTCAGAGGGATTTCAGACTTTTTACCTACAGACTGAGAGAGAATACATTTCTGTTGTTTTAAGCCACCTAGTGTGCGACACTTTGTTCCAGCAACTCTCATACATGAGCCACACCCCTTTGCTACGACTCAAGAGCCAGAGTCAACAACAGGTCTGTCTTGCAGGCAGCTCTGGAAACTGACACAGAACCCCTGCTAAATTCATTCCTGCCAGAATCACAGCCACGCTCTCTTGGTTATTAATTGTTATTAACTCACTCTGTTAATGTGCGGTTAGTGAGCATTATGAAGCACTTTAAGTCAGGATATGGCTTTTCTAAAGATGCCGTAAGTACCGTTAGAAGTGCTGTCACATTACAGAAGGCACTCTAATTTTGAGACTCACAGGCTTCAAGTCAATCGAGACCGCAGATGAGTCCCACACCCACCATCGGCACCAGTCCCGCCCTGCTGACCACTGTCAGGCAGTCGTTTTGGGTGGGAGAGAGTGAGGCTGGGCTCCGTGCTCTGGTTTCTACGTGGGCGTTATTAACGTGTAATTAAGGATAGGCTGTGCTTTATTGATCTTCAAACAAGAGCTCTGTGAGATACTGCCTAAGAAGAGCCCCAAAGGATTTTATTGGATTTTTGCACACACCGATAATCTCCCTCACCAAATCAGCTGCCGGACTGGTGGGGGTTTCACCTTGAAATTGTTGATAGGGTAGCAACACATGGGAACGTCTATATTTGTTAGCTAATCCTTGCTCAAATATACAGCCCTGCTGTTCGCACCGTCAAACGAGTCCTGGAAAATATCAGGTCACGCTGCGGAAGGCAGGGTGAGGACATGCAGCCCAGGAGAGATTAGAACCACGAGGAGACATTGATGGGCAGCACAAAGTGGCGGTGACAGGGTTTTGCCTTTACAAAATGACAAGCTACAATCTCAGCTCTGCCGGCCTCCTTTTTTTTTTCTTCTGCTCTCCAAATATTCCTAGCTAGAAAATCCCCAATCTGAGAGCCCCAGAAATTTCCTCTCTTCTTAGCCATGTCATAGTTTTACCAGCAGGCTCTTCTGGGCTGTTTGGCAGTATCTAAGCCATGTGTTGACTGCTAGTCCATGTTGAAAACTCACAAGTCGGCCTGTCCTCAATCTGCTGGTGGCTCAGTTCTTTGGCTCAGCCCGAAGTCAGATTAAATAATAAATGGCCTTCCACGGAAGGTCAGTTTAAGATCACAGGATGCAGAGTGGCAGGCCTGCCTCTGGAGACTGCAAAAGCTCTCAGGGTGCCTGGTCTCCTCATCTCCTCAGGTCCCTTAGAAGCCAGGGGTTCAAGGTTGCAGATCACCTCCCTCTCCAGCTGTCAGTAGACCCCTGCCATCCCCATGCACTGAAGTGACACACACAAAACCCATTTGGGAAAGACATCTCTCTTGGGCTTGTGGGGGGGGGGGTGCATCCTTTGGTTTCCGCCTTTATGAGAACTGGATTTTCCAGACCTTGGAAGAATGTCCTGTGGGAAAGCAAAACTGACAGCCCATCCCAACCCTGTTTGTCAGGGGGAAAGGTGATGAAAAGCTCCATGTGACCCTAATAGAGAAAGAGAGAGAGAGACGGATCCAAATTAGGGACTAAGATGGTCCCAGGTTCTAATGGATTCATCCCTGCTAATTGCCTGTGCAGCATGTCTGTTAAATTTAGATAAGGCTTAAATCAGGCCCAAGGAAGGTCCAGGAGGGAGTCACAAAAATGATTAAAAGGTTGTAAAATTGGGGCTTATGGAATGAGGAATTGTGGGGTTATTTATCCTGGACAAGAGAAGGCTGAGGAGGGACGTATAAAGACTTCATACTAGATTAATTATGCAAATAAGCAGACATCCAGCTGGCCTGGAATCTCAACCATTTGGCAGGGAGAGTGGGTATTTGGGGTGGGGGAGTTACTGGTAGCTTTAAAATCATTAGTTGCCGGCACAGGTTTCTGAGGGGTTGGTTGTTGCTGGGTAATACAAGTAATGGATAGGCCAAGTCTGCCTTAATGAGCCCAGACTCCACCCACTAAAACTCATTGCCAGCTAAGCATGTGATGTAGGCTGTTTTTTGTCCATTGTCACAAGCGGCAGCCTCTCAGGGGTTCCTTGTGTGACAGCACACTCTAAGACTCATCCCTTCTTCAATCTCCCAGCTGGAGTCAGGTTTTAGGAGGGACAACCCGGAGCTCTGTCATCTAGGCAAGAAGACCCTGGGCAGAATGTGCACTCAAGATGATGAGCTGAGGTTGGACAGAGGTGGGAGAGGTGTCCCTTTCCTCAAGAGAGTCAGAGCTTGTCCCCTAGAGAAGTCGGCCCCCTGGTTCTACCTTCTGCCCACATTGAGGTCAGTCCTCCTTTTATTCAACAGGACATTAACTGAGCACCAAGCACAACCTGGTCCTGCTAAGCCCTGGGCTCTGAGCCTGGACAGGGAGGTGAGGAAGAAGGTTCTAATGCAAACAATAAGGACATCATCTGAATACTAATGACACTAATGATCATTATCACAGGATCACTTAGCGAACACATATTCTGCTCCAGGCCCTCAACTCAGCATTTCCAATATTGGATCTCATTTAATTCTCACACTAGCCCAAAGGAACTATTGTTTTCCCCTTTTTGTAGATACATAAGCCTTAGGGGGTTAACTAGCAATATAAATTAACTAATTTGCTCAAGGTTACAGAATCAGCAAAGATCTTGGGTCTTGGTGAGATTTGAGCCTAAGCTTTCTAATACTTAGTCTTTTTTTTTTTTAATATGCATTTGCTTTTGTTGACTTTTTGATGGAGATTTAGAGATCACAGAATTTTATATTTGGGAGATATCATAGCAATCACTAGTCCAATTGTGTGTGTGTGTATACATATTATATATATATACATATATAATATATATACACACAATTATATATATATATATACACACAGACAAATATATATATATATATATATATATATATATATATATATATATATATATATATATATATATATATATATATATATATATATATATATATATATATATATATATATGAGGCTACCCTTGACCTCTCTGCTATTCTGCCTTCCAGAAATGTTCCACAGTCTTTGCAGAGGAAGCATGGTTGGGGGGGTGGGGGGGTCACCCAACCCTTCTTGAGAAAGGCATGGAAAGTGTCCCAGGAAGAGACACACACCACCACAGTTTTTTGAGGATCCAGAAGCTCTTATTCTCCTGAGACTCATGTTGACTCTTCCAACTAGGCTTGATGTGCCTCCTACTTCAGAGGGCAGCGTTCCTTAGACACTAATATGTACAGGTCATCTAGGGAGCCTATTAAAAACACTGATCCTTGACACCCCCATACCCAGGAACCATGCTTTGATCGGCCTTGGCCACGCTGGAGAATCTGCATGTTTATTCATCACCCCGAATAATTCTAATATGGACAATGCACGGACCTCACATTGATGGGGAAATCCCTTAGAGTAGATATTCTCTCCTGTGACTCCTTTTTCTTGCCAAGCATCCTTTTGCCTCCCCTGCAGACACAGAGAGAGAGGGAGACAGCGAGACAGAGAGAGACCTCCCCAGGATCCTATTCACTCAGTAAGCATTTACTAAGTACCCAAGTGGCAGGACTATAAAAATGGGTGCTCTCATGGAGTTCAGAGGAAAGCAGAGGAAATAAGACAAGTAAATACTTGACTTGAATGAAGCTGAATACAAAGGTAGTCCCCAGAAAGAAGCAAAGCCCTAGGGGAGTTCACAAGAGAAATTGCTGGTTGAGAGCTAGAATCCAGGAAGAGTTCCTAGAGGGTGAGCAGACTTGGAGCAGGTGGTACTGGCGGAAGGCAACCCCAGGCAATGCTAAGAAAATAGACAAGGGCCTGAGAGACCAGGAACTCAGCTATTTCGCTGGGACTTTAGGGGTGCGATGGGGCAAGGTGGTAGAGAAATTAAACAATGATGCAGGTTGGGGTATGGAAGGCTCACAGTGTGCTTTAATGCTGAATTTTATCAGTAGCCATTGAGAAAGTTACGTGGGAAAGACATGGTGGGTGGGCTCAGGGTAATGAGTTTAGGGGCCATCACAAAAAACCTAATAAGAGATAATGAGGCCAATTTGCATAGGTTATTGGGCAGGATTAGTAAGAAAGTGCTCATATTAAAGTTTCCTTCATTTACATATAAGTGGTATCAACGCTAATAACAAATCGCTGAAGTGAGTCCCAAAAGGGAGCATTCTTATATAATTATTTATTAAGGCGTGTGTTTAAAAGTAATAAAATAATCTGTATTCTATCATTTAGACTTTCTCTGAATTATACCAGCCTTTAAGTAATTAGCAAAAATTAATGAAGACTGACCGTTTTGATACAGGAAGGGTGATTATCTTCATCAAGGTCATGCTACATAATGGCATAGCACTCTAGAAGTAGAACATTCAATAGAGGAAAGGTAGCTGGGTATTCCTATGCAGGTCAAAAAAAATATATGGTAAGATTAGATGAAATAAGCTGATATTATTTGTCCTCCGTAAGAAGTAGAAGGCAAGAAAGCCGAGTGGTTAATTAACACTGAGGGCATCTAAATTAAGACCATCGGGGTTCAAATCCAACATCTATTGCCTAGAAGCTGTGTGATGTCGGGCCAGTGATTTAACTTCTCTGAACCTCCACTCCCCAACCACAACATGAGGTTAGGAAGAGCGCCTAACTAAGAGTGCTGCTGTGAGGATTAAATAAAATAATGTCTCTGAGTCACTGGCCACATAGTAGGAACTCGTAAGCATTATGTATCATCATTGTCACCATGCATAACTCTTGAGTGCCTAAACTTAAGTGTCCCTGTGTTTCACGAACAGCAACAAATGGTAGGAAGAGCCACAGCCAGAGACCAGTGCTGGATCCCAGTCTCAGCTTTACCCTGGATAAGGTGAGTGTCCCAAGGAGAATCCCCTTAGACATCTCTGAGCCTCAATTTCTTTGTCTCTGCAATGAGAAGATAGGTTTATTTTGGAATTCTAAACCCTTCTTTTCAGAGGGGTTCCACTTTTTTTTTTTTCATCAAATGGACTCTCTTCCTGAATTGTAATGTCTAAAACAGATAAAAGCAGTTACGCTGGCTGAAGTTTCCTCCCAAGGATGGAGGTGGGCCGGCCGAGTGGCTCAAGAGTGCGAGCTCTGAGCAACAGCAGTTCGCGTCCCGGCCCGAGCTGAGCTGCCTGTTGGCAGGATGGCTCAGCTAAAAAGAACAAAAAATAAATTAAAAAAAAGTATGAAGTGAATCCCAGCTGCTTTCTTCAACCTGTTCCGCTTGCATCCACCCCACTGGAGGGCCCCAAGTCCTCCCTCTCAAAACTCTGTAGGACACTCTTTAAAAACGATGGCATTTGTGTCCTCCAATTGCTTGGGGTTCTAAGATGTTCCCCTCATGAGAAGAGATGAGGAGCTGGCCAAATGGGCTGATGAAACAAAGTCTGGGATAAAGCTTGCCAGTCTCTGTGTAAACGATGTGCCCGTCATAATCATAACTAAAACCTCCACACTGCTGTCCCTTACAGCGCTGCCATTTCACATTGGTTCCTGGTAGAGGACCTGGACAGGGAAGCGGAAAATGCCAGGGGGTGTTAGACAGAATGGAATGCAGATGACTCGCCCAGACCTTTGGCTGCAACATATCACAACACTGATACCGGACAGGAAGAGGTTAGAGGGCTAGCTTCTTCCTCAACCTTGTTTACCTACCAGCTTTTTTTCAAATGTTGGACTAAGAATAAATGCAGGTGACAATTTATAAGATATGCCAAATCAAACAGTTCTCTCATGCATGTCTAGAATGAGATTGCTTAATTCTGAAAGGTATATATATATAAAATATTTATATATGTATATATATTTACATATACATATATGTATACGAATATGTAAATAGTATGTATATAAATATAAAATATTTATATATGTATATCAAATATATAATATATATTTAAAGTGTATATACATATACATATATGTGTATATAGAGAGAGGGTGCCAAAAAAAGTATACACATTTTAAGAAAGGAAAACTGTCTTAAAATTGTAATACTCAATATATACCGATAACAAAAGATGAATACAAGTCACGTTTGACTTCTGCAGTTACAAGAGGTGCTCAAAGTGGTGACCATCAGCATCCAGACACTTCTGATTACAGCGAACTACTGCTTGAGCAACGCTGACCAAAGTGTCCACTTGTCTACATTTTTTTGGCACCCCCAGTATTCATTTTCTCTCTCTCTCTCTCTCTCTCTCTCTCTCTCTCTCTCTCTCTCTCTCTCTCTCTCTCTCTCTCTCTCTCTCTCTCTCTCTCTCTCTCCCTCCCTCCCTCTTGTGTGTGTGTATTTGTTTATTTATTAAAGGCAGTCTTTCTCAGAGTATCCTAATTCAGATGTCACCAAGGTCAGAAGACAGTGCTGACTTTGGAGCACCCTTTATAGGTTATCTATCTGGAGCTTTTCTGGTTAAAAAAGGAACTTCTATTTTTCTCAAATCCATTCCTTTCTTGGGCAGCTCTATCTTTTGTGTCTTTCTTTGTTTACCTGAAATCGGTCTGTCTGTAATTTTTCCCCTGTTAACTCTAATTCTTCTCTCTCAGCAACACATAAGAAGATGCCCACCCTTGCCTTCCAGACACACCTGGGTGGGGCTGCCCAGAGCCTGGGGGCAGAGCCCTGACTCCAGTGTGTCCAGAAGGCAGGACCTCTGCCCCAGGGACCCTGGAGGTCAGATCACTAAGCCAAAGAGAGTTCTCAAGTCTTAAATTCCAAAGGAATTTGCCCCATTGGGTCTTGGGCTTGCTCAGGACTCATAACCCCTTCCTCCTTTCCTCTTTTTCCCTTTTGAAATAGAAATGTCTGCCCTAGTGCGTCCCACCATTGTATTTTGGAAGCATGCAATTTGTTTGATTTCACAGGTTCACAGCTGGAGAAGAATTTGCCTCAGGATAAACTGTAACTTGAGTCTCACCCTTATGTGATGTATATGATTGTTAGATGAAAACTTTGGTCTTTAGACTTTTGAGTTGATGCTGTAGTGAGTTAAGATTTGGGGGACTATTGAAAGTAAATGAATGTGCTTTTGCGATTTCCCGGTTTGGATGACACATCTTAACTCCCTGCCCTCTGAACAGCCTTGTGGCATTCATACAGCACTGCTTTCTGTTTTGTACCAGTTGCCAAACACATACGCGAATATCATGTCTATGCCTACCTATTTCCTAAAAATGTTTATAGCTCCCTCCGCATTTGCCATCTCCACAACGAAGTAAGTCAGCTGGTCCTGTGTTCATAACTCATTAAAGATGGCTTTCGTTCAGTTAATGGAAAAAAAAATCAAGCATGGAATTGGTGTTAATTAGTTAAGCTGGATACAACTAAATTAACTACTTGACAAAATTATTGTACCTCTGAGTTTATGCTTTAGGAAGCAAAGCAACTGTCTGTGACAAAAGCTATTTTCCTGCCGAGCAGTGGATGGTACACATTTCAGTCCTCCCATCTGAAGTTTCTACAACGCTTCCTGAGTTAAGTATCTTTTTCTTTTTGATGAAAGAGAGCTCACTAAATGCAGAACCAAATACAAACAAATTTTCTAACTTTAGAATGGAGGTTGAAATTAAATAGCCAGGAAAACAAGATTTGGTTTGGAAAATGCGGTCAGTGCATGTACCTAGTTCATTGAGAACATTCTAAAACAAAAATGTCCCCCGTTCTTCCAAACATTATCTCCAATTGGAAATGCCTGCCACCACACTACTTCTCTGACCCCCACACGGATGGGCACCCTCTCTTCACACTTCTCCTCCTTGCTAATTACCGGGTAGTCGTAGGCTCCTTTCTGCTGTAGGGCTTACTGTCTGGCTCTCTTAGCTTTCCATGACCACACAGCTCCCTCCAAAGTTACTCCCTCTCACATCACTCTCTTTCTTCCAAACACTCATTGGGCATTGCTCTTAGGTTGTTAACTGTGTTTCCATCACCTGTCTTCCCCATCCTGCTACTAGGAACTACATGTGCCTTGTTTATCAGTGTATCTCCAGTGCCTCAAATAGTACTTGGTATATAATAGGGTGCAGAAATGTTTGTTGAAGGGAGAAGGGGAGAGAGAGGGGGGAAAGTAAGGAGGGAAGAGAAGGAAGGAGAGAAGAAGGGAAAGGAAGAGGGGAAAGAGAATGGAGGAGGGAGAAAGGGATGGATGAAGGAAGGGTGGTACGAATAGAAGCAGGGAGGGAGGATAGCATGAGTATGAACTCGACTTAAGGCCGTAACCCACAAAGGAAAACACCATGGAATCCATTAAATAACACACCAGATGACCAAAATCTGTTGAAAAAGCATCTACACCTTTCTAATGCAGGAAGAATTCACTTGGCAGAGGAACGGTGATACCTTGCAGAATCATAAACAAAGTGAAAAGCACAAGCAAGTACATCTTCTCTCCAGAAATGTAAGGCTGACATAAGCAGAGCCTCTTAATCCTCTTAGACCATGACTGATTTTTTTTAAAGTCTTTAAAATCTAAACACTTGAAGACTCATTTTGAACGGAATATTTGCAAGGAAGAAGCAGACATGTGTCATGAAATATATCCCCACCAAACAAACAAACAAAAAAAAAATTAAGGGAGAGGAAAATGTATTAGTTTTTGGAATGAGTTTTGGGATCACCAGCCTAGTGAAATTCCCACTGCTTAAATGAGCCTGACTCATCGCAATCACGGAATAGTTGAGGAAAGATTCAGATGGGGACGGCTGGAAGCCGATCTAATTTCCGGGAACCCTCTTGCTTAGCACATGTACCACTAGAGGCAATGGTATGGCTGTGCTAATGAGACATTGCATTAGCACATCGAATTCTAATTGTTACATCCCTGAACATCCCCTTACTGGAGAGAAGGAGGGAGAAAATCAAATCTTCAATAAAAATACACGGGATATCTCACCTGTTCAGTGGGGCCCCCAGAAGCACACCTTGCTCTCCCTCATGCTAATATACTCCTGACAGCCCATCGTGAAATAACGTGGCCCAAAAAAAGCCCATTTGCCTGTATCCGATCGCCTTTGTGGCAAGCAAGACTGTCACTCTCCCTGGCTTTATTTTTCATACAACTGCAGGTTTTGTCACAGATACATATGGTGGGTCTCACGGGTGCCCACGAGACTAGCAGGAGGAAACCATTTCTTTGCCTGTCCAGAGGGCAGTGCGCGGTCATTCACCTTCCTCATGTTGCAGTGAGGCATCGCCTCATCCAGCAAATGGGGTCTGCCTCCCTGGTCTGCGCTGGGTGTCTCCCCACATCCAGTGCTTGATTTAATTGTTAAAACTAATAAACCTTTATTAAGTTGCTACCGTATGCTGTGAACTCTGCTAAGCACAGTTCAGGCACCATCCCATTTAGTTTGCACAATACATGGTGTAGCTTGTTCTAAGCCATTTAGTAGATCAGGACACTGAGGCAGAAGGAGGTTAAATAAAGTTGGTCAATTTAACACAAGGCAGAGACTACAGAGCCAGGGCTCCCTGATCCATATCCTCAGCTCTTGACAGCGGAGCCCTGCTTTCTCCTCTGGGATGCCTTCCTGGATCCCCAGGCCCAGGCTAGGAACCCAGGTGTGGCTGACTCTGCAGCACTTCCTCTTCAGCGATTCCGCTCAGCACCCACTCTGGGATAACACCAACTGCAAGGCACCTCAATTGCTTGTCCATCTCCCTTAGTTAGATTTTGAGATTTCAGGGAGTAAAGAATGGGCCTTAGACATCTTTGTAGTCCCAAAACTTAGTCACTGTCAGTGTGGAAGGAAGGAAGGAAGGAAGGAAGGAAGGAAGGAAGGAAGGAAGGAAGGAAGGAAGGAAGGATCGATCAATCTACCCAAAATGAAATTGCAGCAACACTTAGATAAAATTGAGCAACACTGGGCAAAAGTTAGGCTAGAGAGCCAGAGCAATCCCAAAAGACGCAGCCTGAATGTTTCATTCAGTAACATCTATAATTCAAACATGAATTCAGCAAGACATGCCCCAATCAATGCATTCAATCCACGCTGGAGGCATCGTGCCCCCCAGGGCCTGCTGTGGCCTGAGGGCTGCTTCCACAGGGCTAAGGCCCCCCCACCCCTGCACTCCACCTCACCCTTTTATTTGTTTGTGACTTGCAGTTTAGAGTTTAAGAACATTAAAGCCATGCCGCCCACCTTTTTCAAAGGCTTTGTTCAGCTGCGGCAGCATGATGGGTTTTTATTTGGTGCTGTTGTAAAGGAGGGGCTGGGGAGGAAGGGGAAAGGAGAAAAATGGGATTCCGTGAAAATAGAAATTGGAAACAGATAAAAGCAAAGCTGGATACGAGGCATCTATACTATGGATGCCTGAGGAACTTGTGAAGCCACTGGTGCTGGGCGGGATTACACTCTGAGTGGAGGCAGCACGGGGCGGTGCGCTCTCCAACCGGCTTCTCAAAGAAGGAAGTACACAGTGCTGCGAGTGGAGCAGAGAGGAAGCGGGAGGCAGAAGGCCAAATCTATGAGCTGGGATTCTACAGGAGCAAAGGCCATTTTCTCATTGCTTACAAAACGATTTTTACAGGATTCCTTGTTCTCAGGTAATGAACCCTCAGACTAAGTCGTCAAGTGCCAGTAGTGCGTTTAGCAGGTGATTCCAGGAAGCAGCGATATGCAGGTGGGAAGGAACATGGGGATGGGAAGGAGGCATTGTCAGTCCAGCTACCTACCACTGTGGGTGTCAATCCCGCTGGGGGCTCTGGGAAGTGGTGTGAACACTCCCCAGAGATGTACCTCCAAAAGGGGCCAGGGAGCTGGTGCACAGATCCTTCGATCTCTGCTCGGCCCTGGTTGAGGGCTGTTCTGGGGGCATTGTGGGTTCCCAGCACTGGTGGCCTGTCCTGTACGTGGGCTGAGAATGCTCCTGCAGCCAGAGCCAGGGCTCAGGCAGGGTGCCTCCAGGGTGTGCAGAAGGAATGGTAAGCGAGGCGTGAACGTGAGTAGGACACTGACAGGGTGTGTGGGAGCCCTAAATTACTGTAGGTATACCTTGTGATATACTATGTGTGTGTGTCTATAACGTGTGCGTATGTGTATAAAATATGTGTACACATACACATCTTAGTGTCTTAGTGTTTATATGCATGGAAGGAAACAAAAAAAACTGAAAGTAATGGTTATCTCTCCATGTACACCAGCCTTCATTAACTGATGCCATTCATATTCACGAGCAGTTACAATGTGCTAGCCACTGCTCTATGACTGGGAACACATTGTGACCAAGCCAAATGAGCTCACTCACCACAGAGACCTTATTTTATAGTCACGAGAGACAGAAATACACAAATCAACTTATAGGATATATTTTTATCAGGATACGTGCTATAAAGGAAACTGAGAGGCAAGGGAAGTTCTCAAGGTGAAGTTCTTGGTGAGATGTGACCGGTAAGGAGCCACAGGTGAAAGTGTAGGGCTCCAGCCTTCCAGACCGAAGAAACAGCACATGCAATAGCCTAAGCTAGGAGGAAGCTTGTTATCCTCTTTACGTTTTTATATTTGCAAATTCTCTGCAATGCTTACATATTGTTAAAACCGAAGGGGAAAATACAATGAAATTATTTTTAAAATCTTGTTTGAGAGAAAGAAAAACCCAAATGAAGACGTTACTGATTCTTAGAAATTTGACTGATACAACAGCCCAAAATCGGTCATCTGCTGGGAATCAGAAAACCTCCATTAACTTCCCTTAATGGATGTTGAGTCCAGAACCAATCAATAAGTATTTACGGAGCTCGTCCTGTGTAAAAGGCACTGTGTTTGGGCCCTGGGGGGCGCTGAGATGAGCAACACAGTGATGGGCTGTCATGCTGTCCGTAGGGAAGGTGGGGATTGTAGGAAACCAATTCTATGATTAGACATTTCATGCAAGATCTATGACGGAGTACAGATAAGGCTCCTGAGACTAATCTAGGCAGGGGCAAGTTTAAGGTGGCTTTCTGAGGTGGAAGGCATCTGAGCTGGGCTTACGAGGTGTGTAAAGTTTGCCATAGCCACAGAGGCTGTTGCAGGCAAAAGAACAGCATGGATGAGGACAATCAGAGAGAACAGCAGCTCACATTGGGGAATTAGTAATTTCCAGTGTCTGGAAAACCTGGTCCTTAGCATTCAGCAACAGAAGACCAGGTGGAGATGATTGGTGGGATGGAACGACGGACTGCCATGAGTGATTGTCATTTGCTGGTTTGCCAGCCACTCGTCCATTTCCTTGCTTCTGATAACAATGCTCCAATTTCCTCGGGGAGCCCCGTCACCCCCATGCAATCTAAGTTGATGTGGTTGGGTACAACTGACTACCTAACATCTCTGGCTTCAGAAGAGGCCATGTGACTAAGGCCTGGCCAATCAAAGCATCCCATTCCCTTGTACATATCAATTGGTTGAAGAATGGACACATGACCTAACGAGAGCCAATGAACTTTAGTTCAACGATTTGTGTTGAAAGTGTTGGGGAAAAGAGAACTCCTTTCTCTGCTGGAGCTGCTGAGGGGATGGGCTATATGTCTGAGACTGCTGCTGGAAGCCACATTATCACCATGATGAGAGAGAGACTTCGTCAGAATGGAGATAGCAAAGAAGGAAGGATATCAGAGAGGAAGGAAAGATGACGTTCTTTTAATAACAACTTTCAAGGTCAACTCTAAGTTTTTCTGCTGCGGAAACCTTTCTTTTCCTCTTGAGCTACTATGGGGGTAGATTTCTGTCCTTTGCAACTAAAAGCCCTAATTAATATACCACATTAAACATATGCCCACAGAAAGACTCCTTCGTGGATGTTCAGAGAAGCTTTACCTATGAAAACCAAAAACGGAAAACCACCCAAATGTCCACCAACAACTGAATGGATAAACAAAACACAGTCCTCAGTAACAAAAAGGAATAACCTACTGATACATTCAACAGTATAGATAAATCTCAAAAACATTATGCTGAGTAAAGAGAGTCAGACACAAAATACATTTATATGAAATTCTAGAAAAATGAATCTAATCTATAGTGACAGAAAGCCAATCAGTAGTTATCTGAGGCCATGGGCATGTGTGGGGATAGTCTGGGAAGGGCCACAAGGGATTTTTTTAGGGTAATGAAATATTCTGTGACGGTGATTACAATGATGTATAAATTTGTCAAAAATCACAGAAATGTATTCTTAATGGGTGCATTTTTATTGAATGCAAAGCTTAATAAAGTCAATTTGCCCAAAAAAATGCAAAAAACAAAACACAACCATTTTCAGACAAATATATATGTATCATTCTAAAGAGTCTTCATATTGTTGTATAGAAAAGAAAGAGCCAGGGAAGGTTTTTGAGATGAGGATTTCTTTCCCCTACTCCAGGTTGTTTTGCAGGAGGTCCATATGTTGTCAGAGTTCACGTGCAGTGGGTTAAGAGCTTAGGTATCTGGGCAGAACCCTTCGGGTTCAAATTGCAGATCCATCCCTATATGACTTTGGGTATATTACACAACTTCTGTGTGCCTCAGTGTTTTGTTTGTTCATTTATAAATTGTGGCTAAAATAGCACCAATCTCAGAGGGCCATTGTAAAGACTGAATGACAATACATGTACACACTCAGAGAGATGGAGGAGGAAGGGAAGGAGAAGTCAGAAGTCAGAAATGTGAAGGGTCTTAGGAATAGTGGTGGAAGTATCAATGAGATGGGGGTAAAGATAATGGCAAAGGGGCTACAAGTTTTGTCTAAGAAAAATAGGACCTGGAACTAGGGCAATGCCCATGAGACAGAAACAGACACATGGACTTGAGAAATATTTCAGAGGTGGAGTCAACAGGATTTGGCAACTAATAGATGGCAAGGAAGAGGAAGAAATAAAAGAATTACTCAGAACTTTCTAACTTTGGAGGCTGAGGGGATGTTAATGCTATTAGCTTGGGTGAGGAAAAAAACAGGAAAAGGAACTGACTCATGGTAAAGATAATGAGTTGACTTTTATCTGCATGGGGCTGTAGCTGATCTCAGGACAGTAGGTTGGAGATGTCCAGTGTCGGTAGAAAGCAATGCACTTTCAAAAAGTGCCTTCAAAGCTCAGGGAGGGGGAAAAAAAAATCAGCCACCATCAAGACATGACCTCTTTTTGTAGTTTTAGAGATCAGATGAGTGTTCTGAATAGTAATCATTGGGGATCATCACTATATAGGGAGAAAACAAGCTTGATGTATTGGGAAGTCATACCAGAAAGCAATTAAAATGTATCCTGTCAGCAATGCCACCAGGAAATCTTACATGAGAGCAAGGAGGAGAGTAAGACTCCAAGCAGGATGAGAAGCTATGGTGTTCTGACAGCAGCTTTCTCTGGATGCTTGCAGAATTCTATCACGGGATTTAACATCTTAGAATCTGAGAAATGATTAAAATTAACCCTAATCTTAACTTCTTGATACTTAGATATATATAAAATGTGTGTATGTGTATATATATTTATATTTATATTTATATATATATATATATCTCTATACACACACACACACATATATATATGTGTGCATATATATACATATATATATATAAATATAAATACCTTGGTTTGCGAGCATAATTCGTTCTGGAAACAAACTATTCGTATTGCAAGACATTGCTCGTTTACCATGTTAAAATGTATTAGAAATGTTTGCTCGTCTTGCAGGACACTTGCAAACAAGTTACTCGCAATCCAAGGTTTTACTGTGTGTGTGTGTTTGTGTGTGTGTGTGTGTGTGTGTGTGTATTATTAGCCCTGATTTTTGTGATGATATGTACCTTAAAACAGTGAGGTTTCAATTGATTATTTCAAAACACAAATTAACTTTCACGTCTACACTGTCATCCTTCACTGGCGAGGGTGCATGCAGGATTCTCCGTTGGCATAGCATGTTGGTGACAATGCACCTGTGGTAGTGATCCTCAAAGTTTGTCCTATAGTATATTATCTTCTGAGATGTGTGAACTAAAGCGTTCCATGGCTAAGTAGATTTGGAGACTGCCCCACACTCCAACCCTACTAGGAAATCCAGAATGCCCATTCACATATTAAAGGCTCTGAGAAGTCCTACAGGAAGAAAAGATCATTTAATTCTACGTAACCTAGGTGTGTCCCCCAATTTGTTTAGCCATAGGTATCTTTGATTCCATAACACTTTCTAGCCTCCTGAGGGACTAATATCTCTAAAGAATACTTTGGGAAACCCTAGAAAACGCTTCCATAGGTCATACTTCTACAGCAACCCAGCTTCTAGAGTACGTCCATCTTAGCCAATTTTTGGAATGAATAACAAAAGCTTTCTGTTTGACAACTTGTAGGCGAGTGGCCCCGCCAACTAACTTGCTGAATCATTTTATTTCCCTTTTGCAGAGGACTGTTGAGACATCAAGTTAGTACCACCTACGTGGGCCTGCACAAGCTGTATTATTTCCTGTTGATGAAAACTAGACTGAACATCTCTTTCCAACAGCTAAATGACACTTGGCACAGACAAAAGAGAGTATCTTAATATCTTGTTAAGTCTGTTCTACCTGACATTGTTAAGAGTTGTGGGTAGCAAAAGGGAAAACACTAAAAGCTATATTTGTGGATTAAGTGGGAAAAAATGTATATACTGATTACATTTTGGGTTAACAAAAATGCCTCACTCACTATGAAGACTGTTTTAAACACATTCCCTTAAACACCATTTCTAAAACATTCCTAGCAGAAAGGAACCCCTCTGGAAGGCAGAGTTAAGAAATACAGCAAAAGGAGTCATGCTAATGAAGCAAAGATTGGGAAATGGGACCTGGGGATCTACTGCCTTACCCTTGAAATCAGCCTCATCTCAGCCTGTGTTGGCTGGAAATTAACATGATTAGATGGTTTGCTTTCCTTTCACCTGCATAATGCATGTTCTCAGAAGGGTGGAGAAGGCTGCTCTCCTCATGCCAGCAGTCCCCCTGGAAGCTTAGCCTGCAGATGCAGTGGAGATGAACAGCTGTAATTTGCAGGGCAACCTTGGGTACACATCAACAGCCCCCCCAGCCTCGACTGCAACCAGGTCCCAGTTTCACCAAATTAGTTCACATCTCGCCTCATATGAAAACAGAAAGCATTAGTAATATCTGCCTCCAACAAGCAGAGTGTTTTGAGGATCAAACAAAACAACAGACATCAGTGCGGTTTTGAACACAGAGCATAATACATTATTATTACGATGCAAATCTTCTTTCCTCTTAACCCAAAGCTGGCAAACAATGGCCAGCGGATCAAATCTGTCCTGCAGCCCAATTCTGTATCGCCTGTAGACGAGGAATGGCTTTTACATTTTAAAGGATTATGAAAAGAAGAAGGAGCATGAGGGGGAGGAGGAGAATATGCAACAGAGCCCATAGGTGGCCTGCAAATCCTAAAATATTTACTATCTGTCCATTTACAGAAAAAAATATGTGGATCCCTGTCTTTAAAAAAAAATAAAATAAAGGAAGGAAGGAAGGAAGGAAGGAAGGAAGGAAGGAAGGAAGGAAGGCAGGCAGGCAGGCAAGCTGGTTATTTCTTTGCCTTCCTATAACAGACTGCAAAAATGGCCCTGATTCTTCGCCACCCTCTGTGCCATGTAACTGTTCAATGCCCTCCCACTTTGACACTGGGCTCAGCCACGGGGTGCTTGGCCAATGGAATGCTTGCCAAACAGGCTTGAAAAGCAACAGTAGTTTTGTGCTTACTCTCTTGTGCCTCTGCCATGACTCTCAGAACATGCCAGAGCTAAACCTGCTCGCTACAAGATGGAAGAGACATGGGGCAAAGCCAAGTCACCCCAGTCATCAGAGCTGAGGCCAGCATAGATCAGCCAAGAGTGAGCCGACTCCAAGACATGTGAGCGAACCCAGCCAAGATTAGGAGAGCCACCTAGGCAACAGATGACCCCACATCCATGGGCGATAAATACTACCTGTAATATGCTACTGGGGTTTTGTTACACAGCAAAACCTGATATACTTTCTTCCTTTCCTCCCCACCTGCAGAGTGTGCCCAAGAATACATAGTTCTCGGCCTCAGTCTTCATTAAGAGCAAGTTATTCCTACCAGCTCCCATTTCTGCTTTCGGATGCAAGCGTATGCTGGAGATCCATGGACTCTCCATACTTTGCAGAGAATGCTAAAGAGGGTAGAGATGGCATAGACTTGGAGTTAGAGCTCCCTTTTTTACCAGTGCTCCAATCTTCCATACTCTGGACATGGTATCATCAAGCTTATATCACTAGCTAGAGCCTGCCTGCTCAAGCTGAACTCCGTGAGTCTCCATCCATCCATCCATCCATCCATCCATCCATCCATCCGTCTGTCCGTCCGTCCATCCATCCATCCATCCATCCATCCATCCGTCCATCCATCCAACAAATATTTCTTTGTAGTTCCTATATGGCAAGCACTGCCCTGATTCTACCATACAGCCCTGACCTGAAGGAGTTTATCTGCAAGGTAGGTTATATCTCCTAGTCCTGTTTCTTCCTCACCAGCCCTGCCATGATGGAGTACCAGTAGACAGTGTAGCTCCATAACTTTGTTATAATCTACTCTCAGTAGTGCAAGTGCAGATTCCATATATTCAAAGCCATGTGAAATGCCTTGGCCCCTTCAAAGGAGATGAAATAACATTGGAAGACAATACAGAGTGAGAGCAACGAAGCCTCATCATTTTCTCTGCAGGGAGATGTCTCCATCTTTAGTACCTGGAAACATGGTTGAATTTTTGTAATCATTAACTTTGCTCAAAGCACCTTAAAATTGAAACATGAAAATACAGTTTTTTTTGTTTCTTTTTTTTTAAAGATTTTTATTGGGGAATTGGGGGGATGGGAACAGTGCTGGGGAATTGGGGGAAGGGGAACAGACAAGTTGCTGTCGTTTTTGTTCTTCAGTCTAGTTGTGGAGGACGTTGCTTCACTGGCCCAAGTTGGCACCATCATTGCGCTCTTCCTGGGTGAGGCAGATCAGTCACCGGCTTCTGGACAGCCGCTCACTGCGGCTGCTGGCCACTCACGCTGGCTGCTGGCTACATACGGTAGCCCATGGCAACCCACTGCCACAGGGACTGCAGCCTACGCCGTCGCCGGCAACTCACGGCAGCCCAGCTCCAGGTTGAGCTGTTGTTCAGCATCTTAGCTGTGGAGGGCAGTGTCACTGGCCCTCATATGTGGGATCCGAACCGGGCCCTCTGGCATCCCAAGCCAGCTCTTAACCATCGCACCACTAGGCCGGCCCTACAGTTCTTTTTTAATAACATAGTATGGTGGTTTTAAAATATGTCCACATTCTTTGACACCTCTCCTTCAAGAGGTGAAGCTTAATTCCTCTCCTTTAGTTTGTGGGGCTGGACTTAGTGACTCGCTTCTAACAAACAGAGTGTGACAAAAGTGATGGTGTGTGATATCTATGATTAGGACATAAAAGACATCCTAGTTGCTGCTTTGCTTTTCTCTCGCTGGGATACGTCACTCTGAGGAAAGCCAGTTGTCATCTTATGTAGTTACTCCAGCAGTCCTATGGAGAGGGCAGTGTGCTAAGGAACTGATACCTCCTGCCAATTGCCATGTGAAGGCACCATCTTGACAGCAGGTCTGGTCAAGCCTTCTGATGAGACTGCAACCCTGGCTGACATCTTGACCACAATAATCATGAAAGACTCTGAACCAGAACCACCTAGTTAAGCTGTTCCTGAGAAAAGACATCATTTTTAAACCACTGGGATTTGGGGTTAATTTTTATGCCAGCAATAGATAATTAACCCATATAGATAGCACTGAATGATGAAAATCAGTCACAGATGACCTAACTGACCTGAGAACAAAGGAATCATGGGACATGAATGGGAAGAGCCTTGCAGCCACTTTGATTGACACCAACCTACATTTCTCTGGCAAAGTGAGTCATAGGAGTTCTAATTTTGTTGCTGCCACCTACATGAGTGAGTCTGTTTATAGATTTGTTGCCATCAAAACCAAAGGTACAGAAATTGACTGGTCATTAAAGATGACACTTTGTGGACATGTCAAAAACCTTGTGACTATTAAAATTTCTTATATTTGCAAAACAAGTGTTCTCATTAATTTTTACTTTTGAACATAACTAAGGTTTACTTTTGGTTTAACTTGCACAGTTTTCTCTGTTTCTATCTTTTTAAAGAAAGTAGCCCTTAATTGCTATCTGAAAAATCTAGAGTGAGCGACATTTATTTTTTAGTAAAGATTATTCTTTATACTCTATGATGTGAATGTGAATGGACGTGATCCCAAAGAAAACACAATAGATTGTATGCAAAATGTGTTTGTAAATGTTTACATCATTTCTTTTCTGGTTAGGGAGCAGTTCAAAGATTTCATCAGATCTCACAGGGGTCTGTGATCACCAAAGGATTAACAATCACAAATCCAGGGCATTTCCTTTGTCAATCCTATCTTTCCAAGTACAGTAGATGTTACCTATATTTCAGGCTTGAGGAGGAAGAAAAGGTCACTCCCAGAGAGACATTTGAAAGACTTAGTGTTGTGGAAAGAACTGACAAATGTGGGTAGATAAAGAACATATTTGGCAGGCTAGTAGATTTGGGATTTTTATCTGCAAGGTTGCTTTATGAGTTATAGTTGATTTAACTCTGTGTTTAATGTCACTCAATATCTTGTATGTAATCTGTTAAAAATTAAAGGCACTCTCTTATAAATCCAGAAGTTACTCAGCTCAATTCTATCAGGCTGCAGTGCATCACATCACGGCCTTAAGTTCAGATCTCCTGCTGTTCCAACTTGATGGAGAATCAGTCGATGACTTCACAATCAATTAATTTAAGTCTTGCAGGAGTCCAGGCAAGGGCTTTGACCATATGTCAGCAAAACAGCTTCCTGTCCCTGAAAAAGGGGTTATAAGACTTGGGTGGGCCTGGACAAAGCATCCCTAACCCAACAGTGCTGTCGGATTTCCTCTCCTGGACTCTTAACTCCAAAGCTCCTTTGGGAGCAGCACACATAAAAGCCAAGGGCGGGAGGAGAGGTGACATTCCCCTCACTCAGCCCTGGAGCCACATGCTCATTCTGCCATGGGTGCTAGAGACATAAAGACAGGCTGCAGAGCAAAGGAATTGGCAGAAAGTAGAGTTAAAGGTAATTTATTAAACACCTCTGGGCACCCACGTGTTGCATAGGAGACCAAGAATTGGAAACAGACAAATTGATCCTTGCTATCATATAATTTATAGTGTGTTTGAGGGAATACAGAACTATCCAAAGAACAAAATACTGAAGAAAAGTTTGAAATACTGTCAGTATCTAATATGCCAATAGATTAAAGATATATGCTAGCAATTGGGAAGCACTCAGGAGGAATAGCTCATATGATGCCATTCTCCCCTTTTGAGCCCATGACAGACGTTACTCATTAATCCCAGGATTTTATCATGTTGAGCCTAGATATGGCTCCAGAATCTTCTAGATACATACATACCAGGCAGCCACTGCCACTCAGTCTGATCTGGCTTGAGAGGTGAGCCCTGTTTCCCTGACTTGATTGGTTCAGAGGACTGAAATACTAAATGGTAACTCCACAAACATGACGATGTTGGGATAAACGCTATTGGAAAGGGAAGGCTGCTAACATACATTTAGAGAGGAGTAGAATTCTATGGTGATCCAAGAGGAGAAAGATACAGCTCTAGCTTCTCCCTCCAGCAGCAAAGAAGGAGAAAAAGCATATGTCGGAGAGCTCTGCAAGCCCAAGACACCTATTGTTTGTAACAGATGATACGGCATGTTTGGTATAGGCTGGTGGGGAAGTGCTTGCTCTTTAACCGGGGGTCCCTGCGAGAACACAGCAAAATAAAACAAATAGAACTTGTGCTCACTCAACATGGTTCCAACCAGTTCAGACTTGGTTTCCTGAAGTCTAACCACTCTAGAAAGTTAAAGCCACATACAAGAGGGATCTACTATCCCTCCCCCATATCTGTTTCTTCCAGTGCTTTCTAGCAACTGCATACCAAGGCAAGCCAGAAGTTGAGAAGTTACCCTGGATGTCCATCTCTCCTGCACCTTCCACGTTCCGTCCACCACTGAATCACTCGTGTGTTTCCTCCTTAGTAATAACTCAGAATGCCTTCTACCTTGCTCCAGTTCTCCTGCAGCCGTGCTAGGTTGAGCCTCTGTCCCAGCTCCCCTGAATATTGCAACAGCCCCACGTCCAAGCTGGTTATCGCCAGTCCATTTCCTACCTTCCAACCAGAGAGCTCTTTGTGAAATGTAAATCCTTTTCTAATAGCGCCACTTCCCCGCTTACCCTGCCTGGACTCCCCATTCCCCCAGGCATGGGGTCTACCATGTGCAACAAGGTCAACAGCCCCGCTCAGCGTCTGGACTCTGCCTGCCAGGGCCGCTTTCAGGCTCCTGCCCGCTGAGCTGCTTCCAGTTCCAGGACAAGCCACAACCCTTCTAGCCACCAGGGCTTTGTACAGGCTGTTCCCTCTGCCTTGGGATACTTAACTCCTCTACCAGCTCCAGTCTCCACACCCCCACCCCCACCACACACACACACACACACACACACACACACACGTTCATGGGTTTCCCTTTCAAATCTTAGCTCCAGTCACCTCATCAGAGAACCCTCCCCTCCCTAATTAGTCGGTGATCAGCATTTATTATGCTCATGAAGAATACCCAAGAACCCTCCTTTGTAGGGACTTCTCCTTCTAGAGCTTCTCAGTGCTGTATCCCCTGTACACAAATGGGGGATGGCACCCTTCTCCCTTCCTCCCTCTTTTATCCCCAGGGTTTGCCCAACTATGAACCCTCCAAGAACATTTTTGAATGAATGAGTGAGTCATACCAGTGGGAAACTCATTCAGCAGCCTCTTAGTGAAAATTCTGGAACTCTGCCACAAAAGGGAAATATTTGGGGAATGTGAGACATGGCAGTGAGAAAATTTACAAAAGGGTTGGGTATTGACAGAGGTTTAAGAATATGGTTAGAAACAGGCCTAGGTGGAGGGCACGGAGGGAAAATTCATTTTAATAGTCTTAGTATAATCATAGGACAAATAAAGTTGAGATAAAACAGTCTCCTTCTCATGCCTGCAAGCCATTGATTCAGCTAAAAAGGCAATTACCCACGAAGAATATGAATATTGTCTATCACGCTGACATAGAAAAAGTGCTGAATGGTGCAACGATAGTGAGCAGTCCATAAAAAAAAGTTGGGGTGGTGAAACACCAAAGTTGGCCTGTCACATTTTATTATAAGTAGCTCAAATAACTCTGTTCAATCTCATCTGCCTGGAGCCAAAAACTGTTTTTTTATTCTAAGGCAGACACATATCTTATAAAAGTAGCCATAACTGGTAGGTGTCACACAAAATTTTCTGCGTAAACAGTTCTATGTGTTTGTGAATAAATTAATTGGGAAAGCATTACAGAGCACCTACTAAGCGCCAGGCACTGAATTTTTATGATTATATTGTATAAGTGTATGTTTTGTTATTATTTTTTTTCACTCAGATGTGGAAATTTAAGATTTAGAGTTTATTGAAATTCTTTGCACAAGGTTGTATATTTTAGGCAATAAATGACAGCAATTTAATCCAGGTCTTCATGATACCTTTGTGTATCCCATGAGCTCACAGATGAGGAGTTTGAACCAAAAAACTACTAAGCTTATCAAGGGATGGCAGAATCCAGAGTTTACTGGAATTATATCAGGGGCTTTGTGACTCTGAAGGCACCTCGGATCAATAAAAAAACAAAAGTCTTTCCCTCCTCCTGCCTTTCCGTGAAATATGCCCAAAGTCGGTAATTCAAATAAATATTGGAATGTAATTATGCCTTTTACCGCATGCCAACGTACAAAGCAGTGCTCATTAATGCGTTATTGATAGCAAAGATCTTTTTGATTCAGGCCTGCGTATTGGATGTTTATGTAATTGTCTACTTGGAGGTTCTCGTAGGGTGCTCTGTGTAGGAAGATGTGCACCCCATTATCCCCCATACACTCAAGCCGGGGTCAGGGCCTAAATGCTTAGAACTTGTCTACACTCATCCTGGGCCTGGCAGTGGTCTTCCTGAGACAAAGGATGTTGCTTTCAGCAAAGGAGTGGGCTGGCATGTCCCACATACCTGTGTGATCAGGTATAAGGATTTTTCCGGCAAGTCCTCAGGCAAGTCCTCAGGTAATACTCAAGCCAAGATTCTCGTGTATGTATTAGTCATTACAAATTACCACAAACTCAGAGGCAAAACCAATGCACATTTCTTAAACCGTGGTTTTTGTGGGTCACAAATAAGCGCTTGCCTTAACTGGTCCCTCTGTTTCAGGGTCTTTCCGGAGGTGTCAAGGGATTGGCCAGGACTGGGGTCTCATCTGAAAGTTCATGACTTGATTGCAGGTTGAGGCTGTTCCTTTTGGGCTGTTGAACTGAGATCCCCCATTCCCAGTAGGCTGTTGGTAGGAAGCCACCCTGAGTCCCATGCCACATGAACCTCCCCAACGTGGCAACTCGCTTCATCAGAGCCAACAAGGCAGAGAGTCTGCCCACAAGACAGAAGTCAGAACCCTCTGTAATCCTATCACAGAAGTGCCCTCCCTAAATACTGAGGTGTTTTGTGGTTGGGAGCAAGTTCCTCAATGAGAGGGGAATCACACAAGACCGGGAGGTGGGGTCACCAGGGCCACCTTAGGAGCTGCCTACCATGTATACTAAAACTCACTGCTTATGCAGACCCCACCCCAGCTGCTGAGAGCTGCCCAGCTCTGCCATGCTCACCGCTCCATGGACACAAGCAATCCAGACTCTAGCCACAGGGACCCTGTGTTCCCCTTCCTCTGGCTGCTAGGAACCACATTGCCATGGCACCCATTCATCATCCTCTTTGAATGTTTTTGAAGACTTACTTCAGGGTATTACAAATTTGAACCTGAAACACAGTCACCACACTGGGGGAAAGCCTGAAACTATCCTGGCTGCCCTGCCTATTTCTTCTTCCAGCTCCACTCCTAAGTACCTGACTTCCCTTCAGCATGGCTCTGCCACCCACGAGCTGCTTTACGAGTTTTCTAACCGTGCAACTCTGTTCCCTCCTCTCACCTCAGAAGCCGCCTAAAGATGGTCACCACCTATGCCAATGGCTCCTGGCATCTCCCTGCTTGCAACATTCTCGGCCAGCAGCGACTTGCTCAGCCTGGGCATACCTCATGTTGGTGTCCAGCCTCTGCCACCACGTGCTGCCACCCTACCCGCCATCACTGCGCCTTCATGGACTTATCTTCTACCTCCACACTTGACTCCTTATATTCTTTTCCCATGCTGCTGCAACAAACTACCGCAAACTTGAAGCAACACAAATCTATTCTCTTATAGTTCTGCAAGCGAGAAGTCCAAAGTGAGTCTTACAGGGCTAAAATTAAGGGCTTGGCAGAGCTGGATCCTTCTAGAGTCTCCAGGGGGGAATCTATTCCTCATCTATTGAAGCTTCTGGCAACTGACCTCAGTCCTCGGCTTCTGGCCTCATTATTCTAACCTCTGCTTCCATCATCACATCCTCCTCTCTAACTCTGACCTCCTACTTCTGTCTTATATGGACCCTTGTGATTATATTGGGTCCACTGATTATATCCAATAATCCAGGATAATCTCCCCATTTCAGGATTCTCAACTTGACCGCATCTGTGAAGTCCCTTTTACTATATAAAGTATCATTTACAGGTTCCAGGGATTAGGACCTAGACATGTGGGGGCCATTACCCAGCCAACCACATTCCTATAATCCACTTCCCACCCCCCATGGTCAAGGGAACCCTTTTTAAAGAACCGAACAGATATTATCACGTCCCGAGTCAAACCCACTGATTGGTTCCCATTGCACTCTGAATAAACCCCACCAGCTCCTGGTAGGAGCTGTCCCTGCTGTTCTAACCTTGTCTTGACGCGCTGTCTGTTGAGAGCTCACTTTGGCTGCCTTGGTCTCCCTTCTGTGCCCCGAAACCCCAGGCCTTTTTCTATTGAGGGGATTTTGCATTTGTTCTTTCTTTTGCCTGTGGGCACATTCTTCACAGGACCCCATCAAGATTTGGCCTGAGGATCACGTCCTCGAAGTGTCATTCCTGCTGGCCCTCTCCAGCTCTGAGACAGAGAGTTGCATCCAGAAATATTTTGGGGACTGTTGTGTGGAGATATCCCATAAGGGGGTGAGGAAGGCAGGACTGGAACGAAGGGACAAGCAAATCCCAACGAGATAGCATCTGAAGCCTCTGTAGATACCACAGGGAATGCCAAGGTCAGTGGCCCTTTAGAGCTGTGCTAAACTGAGACAAGAAGGCTGGGTCATTGGCCACAAGCTGTCTGCCCCCTATGAGGGGCTTTGAAAACAAAGCAGCTGATGCTATGCAAAAGGAAATTAGTAAACTGATTATTGTAATGATGATCCTTGAAATGGACAAAACGAATAAAACTGGCTTTGCAGGAGAGCGGATGAACGGGAGAGCTTACCAAGAACTTGTCCTGGGAATAAATTTTAGTAGCAGTGATTCCTACCTGACGAAAAATCCATTTTCACTGGAACCTGTGTGGCCCATCTCTAATTCAGGTATTTTCTCAAATCTACCAGGTAATGTGAGCTGAACAGTTTGACATACTAGTTTTATATTTAAAAAGAAAAATATTTGATGCAGATGAATTTGAGGAATAACCTTGCATAAGTGCATGAAACCTGCTACAGCCCACTCATTACTTTATGCATGTTATTCTCCCACGCATAAACCCAGCAGGTGGGGAAGATGGCTTACCCAGTTGTTAAACTGAAGCATATGATCCTGGCAAGAGAAAATCCAGGTGCTCTGGTTCCCAGTGGGTCCGACTCTGTGTGTTCTTGGGCACGAGCCGTCATCAAGGAGCCTGGCCCAGGGCCCCCTCTCACTCCCACCTTGGCCCAGGCACAGCCTCCTTTTTTTTTTTTTTTAAAGATTTTTATTGGGGAATTGGGGGGATGGGAACAGTGCTGGGGAATTGGGGGAAGGGGAACAGACAAGTTGCTGTCCTTTTGTTCTTCAATCTAGTTGTGGAGGACGTTGCTTCGCTGGCCCAAGTTAACACCATCATTGCGCTCTTCTCTGGGGAGGCAGATCAGTCGCCGGCTTCTGGACGGCAGCTCACTGCGGCTGCTGGCCACTCACGCTGGCTGCTGGCTACACACGGTAGCCCATGGCAATCCACTGCCACAGGGACTGCAGCCTACGCCGTCGCCGGGGACTCACGGCAGCCCAGCTCCAGGTTGAGCTGTTGTTCAGCATCTTAGCTGTAGAGGGCAGTGTCACTAGCCCTCATATGTGGGATCCGAACCGGGGCCCTCTGGCGTCCCAAGCGAGTTCTTAACCATCGCGCCACTCGGCCGGCCCACAGCCTCCTTTTTTTGAAGAAGCAATTGGCCACGTGATCACCCTGGTCCCTTGTCCTTCAGTTGTCCATCTGTCTGATTATCAAACCCTTCTCTGGTCTTCTGACCTTCTTTCACTGTATATTGTTTAATTACTAAACATTGCAAACATATAAAAAATGAAGTGAATAATTTGGGGGCTACTCACTTGCAACATTCTTGGATCCTTGTACAGACACTAACAGGAACATCCCCCAAAAGTTTACAAGACACATGCCATCTAATGAATGATGTTTTATGAATAGTCTTTAAACCATGTTTTCATAGTTGGTGTTTGTTTTAATCAATAAATATTTGTGAGTCTCCACCGGATGCCAACCTCAGGAAATGCAGCCAAGGAAACCCAGACAATGCTTTGATGGGTTCCAGAGTCTTGCATAACAGCCGTGATCCATTTGGGACTTGCAACTGTCATTATTTGATTCAGTACACAAACTTTCCTGTGATCGTGGTCCCCTTTTTACAAGCGAGACAGCTGAGGCTCAGAAAGGTTTAAAGGTGTGCGCACATTACATTGTTTGCCTTCATTTAGGACATTTGTGTGTTTAGGTGCTTGGTTTCGTGGGACAGAAAGCAGGTTCCCAGACAGGCATGGAACCCAGCAGGGCATCCAGGAAACAGCCTGAAGGTAGCAGTGACTGGCAGGTTACCAGCATTGGATAAGAAGAGCCCTTGGCTTGTCCACATGAGGCAAGAACCAAGCAGCTGGCCCTGGTCATGCACTTTAGAGATTCCAGGCAGAAGCCCTGCTTAATGCACAGCTTTACGTAAAGGGGAGGCCGCAAATGCTGGACTGTATCTGTGCTTGGACCCTTCCTACCATATAGGTCTGTGGTCATAGAGGACCTACCGTATTTCCCCATGTATAAGATGCACCCTTTTCTGAAAAATCTGGGGTCTAAAAACTGGATGCGTCTTATACAGTGGTTGTAGTTTTTTTTTACTTGCCACTTCTCGCTTTTTTCGCACTTGTTTTTGCGCTCATACAACCACTGTATAAGATGCACCCAGTTTTTAGACCCCAGATTTTTCGAAAAAGGGTGCGTCTTATATGGGGAAATACGGTAAATCCCTCCCTTTAATGCTGCAGTGCTACAAGCAACTGGGGCAATCATCCTACCAACCCAATCCCAAGCATGTCTGTGTCTAGGGGGATGCCTGCCAAGTAGCCTGTCACTTAGCTCCCATGACCACTTGCTCAGGCTCTGCTCCCACCCTGAAGATGGCCAGTTTGAAGAGAGGCCCCACTGGGCCACCGTTTTAGGATCCACAGTTTAGAGGGACTGCGATCAGAATGGCAAGCAACCATATTGGAATGACCTCCTTACCTTGCATAAACCAGTAAAGCCGGTCTCTTGCTGATACCACTTACATCTTGCTATAAATTGGGAATAAATAACAGCAAAACCCTACTACACAGTGCCCCACAAGCTAAGGGTTTAATTATCGTTTGTGCCAAATTCTGTCTTCTCCTTTACACCCCTTGGACTGTCCATGGGCGCTAAGCTCTCCTTGACATCAGCTTTAAAGTCAGGATCAACCGTAAGAGGGGCCCCGGCCTGCCTGCCATAGGCGCACTGCTGACATGCACCCCTAACACCTCCATGTAATATGCAAAAGCCAGTTCCCTTCATCTCTCCATAACTGCACAGTTTTGAGTCAGATCCCTACACCTGTGAAGAGAGAATCAATGAGCTTTTCCATACACAGTGTCTTCATTTAATTAAGCAAGAGCTTACCGAAGTTGAGCTCTCACTTCCAATATTTTTTTAAAAAATAGAGACTCTCCTAGTGGCTTCTCTTTGTAAGAGAGACCCAGGGAGGAAATCTCTTGGTGTAGCTTGAGCAAGGAACGATCTTTTCCTGAATTATTCCACACGTGGGGTATTCCACACTAATATTGCCAGTATTTGACGTGACCATCAGAACAAACTCCATTTATTACTGCTCTTCATGGTCCCTCTATTTTCCCTGTGTACTAGGTGACACCCTAGGTTTTCAAAGCACGGAAGAAAAGTGTGTTCGGGGCTGCAATCTTTCTCACAAGTCATCACACAGAATCATCATGATAATCATTTGAGGAATTGAGCGTTCTCATTTTCAGATCTGAAACGCTGAAGCTCACGGTGGTTAAATAATTTACTCAGGGTTCCTCAGAAAGCAAATGATAAGCCTGATTGAGTCCAAGAGCATTCTCTGATCCACATGTCACCCTGCTGCCTCCGGGAAAACAGACTGGAAACCCCACACCTTAGTCCTTCTCCCCCCACAAGCCCTGCCCACGCCAGTAACCAATCATATAAGCGAGGCTAGCAGCCAAATAGGCGTTAAGTTCCTCCACATCTGTTAAGTGTGGCAATTCTGTAAAATCCAGGGTTCTGTGGAATCAGCGTCCTCCAAAGCACTAGGAAGGAAAGAGTTCAAAGGTCTTTCCAACTAAGGTGACTCCATGTCCCAGTTTGCCCAGGAAGGTCCTGGTTCAGTCTAATTGCTCAGTATCATTATGAACAGTGGCCCCCCACTGCCGTCAGTGGTATCCTGGTTTGAACTAGAAATTACAGGGTCACTTTCTCCAGGCCCCTCATGCACCAGACCCATGCTCTCTAAGAATGGTGACCATCAATGTGATGATTAAAATGACTATGCATTACCTGAATTTCCGAGAAGGGTGTGGTGCTAAGGCCCATTATCATTCCCACTGCAGTTAGTTAGAAAATGTTAACTCTGATTTACTAGGGATAAGGTGGAAGTTAAATACACTCTTTTCCACCTTGACACTGAGCTGTCTGTATAAAAGAACCAGGCTTGTTTGCCACACCTGAACTCCCAGGGGACAACAGGATGTGTAAGCAGGGCCATTCACAGGCAATGTACCTGAAAACCACTCATTATAAATATTGTTTATGGACAGGACCAAGGTTCTGTTTGAAGACCTCTGATGGCATCTAGGCACAGTGAACGTTCCAGAATTGGTCAAACATCTTCATGGTACCTAAGGGCAGCGCACAAGGGCAGGCAACCGAGGCTGACGTGCCTTAGTCAAGCCTGGCTGAATGCTCACGGGCCCCCTCACAGCCGCCTCAGGCACAAAAGCTTACACACCAAGACAAAGGCACACACACACAGGGCAAGCGCATGCAAACGCACACACACATTTATGCATGCATGCACAGACACACCTGGTGTCGACAACTAATACTTCCTGACCCAGACGTCACTTAGTACAACATCGACATGATTTCATGATCTTTCAACGAAACTGAAGTTTTTCTCCCTCTCATTGGACCAGGCTACCCTCTAAGGTGACTTGCTGGGCAAACCCACAAAACACATATGTTGCTCTGTGTGGTAGGTGGTATACCCTTTGTCTTAAGTTTTGCCCAGCTTGACTAAATTTGCCACACTATAGAGTATTTCATGATAAACAGTTAAATGTAGTCATTTTCAAGCAACTTACTAAATGTTAATTTTTTATTTTTTTCTCAAAGAACACACAAGTTATTTGTCCTCTACCCTTAGCCTCCTCAACTCTCAGAAGGGGGCTGTGGTCCTAGGAGAGCAGAGCTCAGGTCTGGATCTGAGGTCAAGTTCCTGGAATGCCTCTAGAGGATAATCCCCAGAAAGACGCATTTTCTGTGTCTTGCCCTTTTATGCTAAAGCACTCCAACATCTGGCAGGATGGTAAAAAACAATTGTAAATAGCTCTGTTCCATGGAACCAGTACAGACTCCAGATAGGACCTAGTGTGAATATTTTTCAAAGAAATACTTTGGAAAGAGTTGTCATGTGTTAAGGTAGCTCTTGACTTCATTGCATGTACATTAAACGGAGCTGGTGAGCATGTGGCATGCGTGACACAACTTTTACGCCCCTGCCCACGGCAGACATCATGAATCAACTTCACCACACTTTCCCGATGACCTTCAGAACCTTCCTCAGCACAGAGATCTAAGCAGCCTTTAAGTGGCAGATGACTCGCAAAAGGGAAACTAGGTGCTCCCCCAGATGGAGACACAGGATTATATCTAAGGGACTGATGACCCAGGGATGTTCATACCTGGCCCCGATGGGATAAGTACCAGGGACACTTACATCAAATGCCACGGTTCACTCTCACTGTCCCCTTCTTTCTTATTCTGAAACCTGGACCTGCACTCTACCAGCCTGCCTTCTAAACCCTGATACCAAGAGATGTCTGTGGGTGTCAGAAGCTGGGTATTTTGTCCATTGTTAGACCATTTCCTCCAAAGAGGCTTGAGTCCCTCCCTCCCGAGACTTCCCCTCAGTCTTGCCGCATTAACCTCAGCTGCTCATTAATTCTTCATCTCTGGTTTTAATTGCTGCCATAGCCTTTGGTAAGGATTGACAGGAGTAAAGTCATTTCACACCCAAATTCCTAGAGTGGATCTAGTAAAACAGAGAAAGACTGAGCAGTCAATCACAAATGTGCTATGATTCTTTCCGTAAAAGAATAAAACGCACACATTTTTCATCAACAGAAAACAAAAGGCTTCCTCTATCGCATCCGAATAACACGTAAGATAACATCTGTTACCGCCAGAAAGCAAAAACATCACCCATGTGCTCTCTGCCTCCTTGGCTTGGGTACTCGCTTCTCTCTCATTCCACAATTATTGATCAAACTAGAAGGTTTGGATAGCTTGATGAGCAAGACAAATGTAGTTTTGCTCACATGATGGATGCATCCTTCAAGCCGTGATTGCTCACACTCCTTGCCTATGACCTCTGTGACTTGACCCCTTATTCTCCTGGCCCTACTCGTCCAATCATATCGGTGGGCTTGCCCTCTTGTCCTGGCCCATCCTGGTGTGACATGATTAGGGAAGAGGTAGGTGGAGGGTCCGAATGCCATCTCTCACCACTGGTTTGTTGTTCCCTGTCACTGGGGTGACAAAATGGAGGGCTAGGCGGGACGATCCGCGGCAGTGTCACTTTGCAGCACGAAGAGCGGACCCAGGAAGCCAGGCATATGAGGCGAGATTGAGCTAACGCTTGGAGCCAGACGGGCAGGAAGGGGGCTGGCAAGCAGACAAGCCAGAAAGATCAGGCCAATATGCTCAGGCAGATCACACGCGGTCAGAAAGGGTCAAACAGGTGACCCAGAGGCAGGCAAACGAGCAGGACCCAGGGCTGACCACACCGGGGCAACACTTTCTGCTTCACAGCTTGTCTTCCTGCAGGGTGTTGTTTCGCAGGTACTCATTCCTGTTATTATGATGACAACTCCTGGTTTTAAGAGGAGAACACTAAGCCCCGTGGAAGCCAAATAACTTGGCTAAGTTCAGAGAGCTAATAAGTGGAGGGTGGAGACTTGAACCCCAGGTTGAATCAGGCACTGTTTCCTGCCCAGAGGCTCTGAATATTGGGCTGAGCTGTGAGCAGGGACTGTTTGCTCTCTGCCCTCTCAATTCCTGAGTGTGGTGGGGCCGAGGCTCAGAGGAAACACCCGGCTTTGTCGATGTCACTGACTTCTGAAAATAGCAAGAGCAGAGGCCTGGGCCTTCTGGGAGATTCTTCCAATATTCTTCTTAGAAGTGAGCACATCCATTTCCTAATTAATTATCTCCATTAGCTAAGCTCAATTACTTTGTGTCCACCTCCAAGAATACAACCTTGATCCTTGGAGACTTCCTATTTGAATTTCCAGAGGGGCAAATATTGCCAGAAGCATGTTTTATGTAATTACATAGCGTAGCTATTTCACTCTCTCTTTACTTAATGATTATTAAATACTGAAACGAACTGCCGTACTTGGATGGGGATTCCATCAGTTTAAGAGGAAGGAAATGTAAAATGGGGTATTCCTCCCTGCAGAATCTGGGGGACCACAATTCCAGAAATACCACCTGAGCAGATGCTCATGGATACCCACATTAAGTAGCCTCCCCTCTCAGTTCTTATAATGCAACTCTGTCCAGTGTTTCTCAGTGGAGACTTCCTATTCTATTTTGCATAAGAATAACCTGAGATCGGAGACAAATGCACATCCCAAGACCCTGCACCTACAATTACCAAATCAGCATGTCGGAGGGCAGGGCCTGGGAATCAGCACCTTTAACACCCTCCCTAGGGGATTCTGTTTACCCGGATGTCTGAGAACCAAATAGTTATTTGTCTGACACATGAAGACAGCCTTATCGTTGGGGACAGGAGAGGCAAAATGAAAACAAGCCAGTCTCCTCTCACACATATTTGAATAAGAAGAATTCAATACATGCTATCTGTTATTATTTTATTGTTGCTATAAATCCTCAGACAAGGGCTTGAGAGCTTGATCTGGGAGGTGCGGGCAGAACCAGCAGGTGAGTGGGAAAATGGGACAAGGAGGGGAAGGCGGTGAAGGGTTGTTGCTGTCAGTTAGCTGGGCAGGCAGCTGGAGCTCAAGCCAGCCAGGGCCTCAGAAGCCTGCGTGCGGCATACACCTCCCTGTCCTCTCACCTGGAGGGCAAGGAGGCTGGTGTTTAGTGACTTTTGCCAGGCTTGGCGGGGCTTCTGGGAGTAGGTGATTCCCTGGCACTACACACAACGTAAGTGCACCATTAGTGACATTTAATAGGTCAGCGTTATGCAACCATCACCGCTATCCTGTTCCAGAACATTTCCATCACACCCTAGAAAAAAACCTACTGTACCCATTCGTGGTCACTTTCCATTCCCTCCTGCCCTGGGCAAGCCTCGACTAATGGGGGATGGGAACTGTTCCCTACTGATCAACATTTTTGAGGTACCTTCCTATGGTTCTCACAGGGTCCTGGGAGGAATGTGTCTCCGTAGCCCATAGTGGCACCTGACCTGTATCTGTTCCCTTGAATGGGTTGTCCCTTCTTCCCCATCTCCCTCATCCTGTTTCCTGGGATCACACCCTCACGTTAGGCTTTGCTTTCTGGGGTCAGTGCAGTGCAGGATAAATCAGGGATGATGAAATAGTTGTTTTGTCTTATAAATGTTTGTTGTGAATTTTAATAGGCTCTCCTTGCCTAAGAGATGGATTCCTCAGAGAGTGGCCCCACACCATGTAGGAGAAAACTGCACCCACTGCAATCCCCTTAAATGCTGCACTCTGCAAGGGCAGACGAGGCTAAGTACTGCACAGAAATGGGCATGTATCCTTGACTTCATGGAGAGATTCAAATATTTCTCAGAAAAACAGAAAAAACAGAGATTCACCCTCCTAATCAGTCACTCATGCTTCCAACAGGCTGCACTGTCATCCTGAGAAGGTTATGTTTCATTCAAGAAAAATTTTGAGTACCTAGGAACAGGAAGGATTATGCAAGTCTCCAAGGATAAGAAGATAAACACAATCTTGCCCTTTCCCTTAAGGAGTGAACATTCTGGATTGAAGGCCGATAAGTAAACAGGGAATTCTAATACCTTAGAAAAAGTACATAACTGTGGCAATCGTGTATTTGGAAATTGAGGTTTCAAAGAAAAAAAAATCTTTTCTACATACCATTTGTTGCATTTTACACCAGGGTTAATAAAGGTCATCTTTAGATTCATCTCACTTTCTTTCTGATCTTAGACCTATGAACTATGTTTACATCGAGATAAAAATATATTATAAAGCGTCAACCATCTTTTCGTACATCCACCCATTCACCCACCCATTCACTCACCCACCCAATACAAACGTGTTTGGTTACAACATTCTTATAGGAGAGAGAAGTTTCTGGGGCTGGATCATTCACAGGGGGACCTGGGAAGGTCAAAGTAAAGGGCAAAGATAACAGAAGATGCATAGTTTTCATGCAAGGCTTCCATGCAGTACTTCTTACTATTCTGACCATGACTTGTTAAAATTATGCTAGGTTTGTGGCTATAGATTTCTTGGATCATATTTGCAGCCACCTTTCCAACAGGAACTAAGAAGACATCAGTCATTCTGAGATGGCAAATTTGTGGGAGCGAGGTCAGCAGCCATGTTCACTCAGGTTAGTTCACTCCGGGCGCTTAAAGAAGGGCTTAACCAGGACACCCTGAAAACATCGAGACAGTGAAAAAAGAGGAAGGAATGCCTTGTTCCAACTACAGTGTCTAGTTACTACTACTCTCAAAAAATTATATGTGCATAGGAAAAAAAAACTGTAGGGTCAAACTAAAAACAGTGTAGTGTGATCAGAGGATCCTTAAAAAAATCTGTCAGGATCGGCTGGTTAGCTCAGGTGGTTAGAGCACAGGCTCATCATACCAAGGCTGCCGGTTCGATTCCCACATGGGCCAAGGACCTGCACCCTCCACAACTAGATTGAAGACAACTACTTGATGTGGAGCTGATGGGTCCTGGAAAAACACACTGTTCCCCAATTAAATTAAAAAACAAAATTCGTCAGTGCTTCTGTAGATATTACAGTGTCTAGAGTTTTGTGACCCAGGTCTAAACCCTGCCTCTGATCCTTCTAAGCTCTCGCTTTCAGTGAGCCCTGATTTCCCAAACTGATAAATGGGTCTAATTCTATCTATTGAATGCACACATCCATTAATCCAGTCGTTATCTATTAGTTACCTAGTATTAGTTATCTAAGATGCCACATGCTGTGGTCAGCAGTGGGGCTTCAATAATAAGTTAAAAAAAAACAGGGGGTCCTTGTCCTTGTATATCTTTGAGTTTCAGGGGGAGATAAACACTAATCACATATTCACTGTAAATAAATGGAGGTGATATTTATCACTTGGGCTATGCAGGAGAGTATATGGCATTATAAGGGAGAATACAAGGGGTGTCTGGTCTAGAGGGACAGTGGAGCTGAGATCAGAAGAATGAATAAGTCTACATTAGTGAAAAGGCTCAGAAATAGGTTAGGGGTAGATTCTTTTTTTTTTTTTTTTAATTGAGGAACAGTGTGTTTTTCTAGGACCCATCAGCTCTAAGTCTAGTAGTTGTTTCAATCTAGTTATGGAGAATGCAACTCAGTGGCCCATGTGGGGATCGAACCGGCAACCTCAGTGTTACGAGCACTGTGCTCTAACCAACTGAGCTGACCGTCTGAGGAGTAGGTTCTTGATAGAGAAAGCAGTATGTGTAAAGGCCTTGGTACATGATGGTCTCAGTAACTGAACAAAGACTGGTGTGGCTGGAGTTTGGAGTGTAGAGCAGTGTGAAAGGAGATAGAGTAGCTGGTATTAGTAAGCGCACCCCTTGCAAGGCATTGTAGCTCATGTCAAGGGTTTGGTTTGTATTTAAGCAGTGGGAAACCATCAAAGGATTTTAGGTAAAGGAGTGACATGATCAGATGCATCGCATCTAAGCTTTCAAAGGATCACTCTGGCAGGGGGAAGAGAGAAACGTGGAGACTACAGGGAGACCAGCTGGGAGGCCATACTGGTATTCAAGGCAAATGACAATGGTAGCTCAGATTAGAGTGCTGGTGATGAAGATGGAAAGAAGTAGATATATTCCTGATACATTTAGGAGGCAGGATTTAAATATGAAAATGAGGGAAGGGCAAAACCAGATGGGTGGTGGTGCCATGGATTGGGGTAGGGAACAGTAGAAAGCAGGAAGGTTTGGGAGTGAAAATCACACACTGGGTTCAGAAATGTTGAGTCCAAGGTGCCTTTGAGACATGAGACATAGCTGTTGGGTATACAGCTCTGGAGCTCAGAGATGACTAAACTAGAAGAGCTAAATATGTGAGTCATTGGTGGTCAGGTAGATGAAATTGAAAGCATGGACATGGATGAGATCATTGTGAAAATAAAATAAATTTTCATATACAAAGCAACTAGAATGCTACAAGGCACAGATTGGGAGTAAATACATCTCCCCTCCTTCCCTCCTTTCCTGTCCTTTGAACAATAGGGTGATGCTGAGTGTTTGGACAAACCCCCAGGGGAGCTGTTTCACGGGGAGGAAGAGAAGAGCCAGTCTTCTACTTCCAGCTGCTCTGGTCTCCTGAGGACATGGTCTAGGTTCAGAATAGCTCCTTGCAGGAAGAGTAATATCCTTTTCTCTTAGCTTCGGACCCCTGATGCCCTCCCTACCCTCTGCTTTTTAAACAGGGTGTTTATGTTAAAGATAGAGGCCACAAAGGCTAAACGAGATATGCAGAATAATTCTCTCTTCAACTTAAACTTTAGCTGGACCCCAGGAGGACAGGCAAGGAGAGAACACAGAATGTCCCTTTGCCATCCTTGTGGTGCGCAAGAAGGTGAATCCAGGGGGTTTGGTGACCTACGCACCAGAAATATTTTTGCATAAAATTTCCGAAGCATCTAGAAGAGCCTCTTAAACTGAAGTTATTGTAATGAGGCAAATGCAACTCCAATCAGCTTTGAAATATGTGCTGTAACATTTCATTCTTCTCTTCCTATCTGAGAAGGAGGGTGCCTTTGTTCACTAGGACTGGCAAGCTTCCTGGGTCCTGGAAAGGCCCTACTTTTCCACGTGTGTGACATCTCTCGTGTCTTCCATCAACTTGACATTCCACTGATAGGCTAGAGCATTTTTTTTTCAGTGCCTATTAGGAAGTTTCAAGAACATATCCACACAGTATACAGAAATAATAGATGGCCCACAGAAATTTGCAAAGAAATAATCTCAGGTTCTGTTCACATTTAAAATAAGAAAACAATGCTACAATGAGTGTGTCATTAAATCTTAAGACAAAATTATCTCCCTCTAATTCACTGCTGTGCGATTTTACACTTTTTCAATACAGCATACTGATCCAATACCGCTTTAAGTTGCAAAATTAAGACAGCTAAAATTATATTCTTTCCCTAACTATGCTGAGAGTGTTTGAATCCTTTCTCCCGATTACTATTAGAATAAAAATAAAGGTATCCAAAAGTATTCTAAATGTCATGCTTCAAAGTTCTAAGACACATTTTCTTCTGACATCTGATTGACAGATTATGGCATTTTGATATCCATCAAATTAATAGATTATGACTTTCTGAAGCCAGAAACTATGCAATTATTGCCATGTTCTCTCTATAAAGAGATAACTTATTCTTTGTCATCCATTTGTGTCTCAGAAGGCAGCCCCCATCCCGCCAACACATACACAGCATAATTATAAATAATTCGGCTCCTCCTGTCTTTTTTTTTTTCTTTCCAATATGCCCCCACCTCGAACATCCACAAAATAATTCACTTTGAAAAGATGTTAGCACAGGAGATGGCTGACATGACTCTTATTTCTCAATCATGTTTTGCAAATGTAAATATCCACCATCTATGTATTCCATGATGACAACCCCCTCTCTGGTTTTATGTATATTTGATCCAAGAACTTCTCCGGAGCAGAATTAAGGGTACAAGAAGCAAGATATTTTCAGGTCCGGGTACTTGGGACTGAGGATTTGAATTTTGACACAGTGGAGACAGAGAGAGAAGGACATTTCCCTAACGATTACGAGCACTGCTAACACTTTTCACGCTTAGACGGCCTGTTCATTTCAAATACCTTAAATCAGAGCTGAAAACCAAGTGATTCAATTACAATATTAGTTGTCGTGCAATCTTTAGTCTGATTTGAAGAAAACGATCTTTATAAAGACAATTCAGAAAAGCGTGAAATGTAAACCATCAATGCTTCCAGTCAAGACGGGGACTTTCTGAAATGGATGCCAGAGGGTCACAGTGCCGCTGTAAGGAGTCAGGCTTACTGAACTGGGGTGGGCCTTCGTGCCCATTCCTCTCTCCCTACAAGTGGAAGCCCGTTTGCAATTTTTCTTTTCTTTTCTTTTTTTTTTGCAATAGTTACTGAAAATTGTTTATTAGGTTCTTTCTTTTTCGTTTTTTGTTGTTTTTTTTAAGAAATTTTATTGGGGAACAGTTTTTTTTTTCCAGGACCCATCAGCTCCAAGTCAAGCAGTTGCTTCAATCTAGTTGTGGAGGGTGCAGCTCCTTGGCTCATGCGGGGATCGAACCGGCAACCCTGGCGTTATGAGCCTGCGCTCTAACCACCTGAGCTAACCAGCTGCCCTCAAAGATATGTTCTTAAAGGGGAAGAAAAGCACAAACAGAAGGACCAACATAATCAGCTCTGCTCCCCCTCCTCGAGCCCTGGGGGACACCTTTCAAAGGTGTGGAGAAGAAAGAAAACTGTAGGCTTCATTTTCATACTAAACTGACCCACATACTAGAGATGCATGAAGGAAAACACTGTCAGATGTGCATAGAATTTAAAAGGCCTCCCCACCTGGGAGGATTTGGAGCTGCTGCCCATGCAGCTGCCTTGGTTGCTAATGCTCCCACACGGATGAATGAGCTTCTATGCATACATCAAGAACCCACGCCAGTGACGTTTTCTCTGTGAAACCCGCCTCATTCCACTCTCACGTGAACACCCTTCCTCCTCCCCTGATACACACCATGCTTAGCTGTGTTATACTCAATTTTTCAACTTTAGATTAAATACAGTTTCTTCAAGAAGACATTTCCCAACTCAGGCAGGATCAAAACCTTTTTATTATGCTGTCCTGGGCTCCCTTTGTTTAACCTGCATGGCTCCTGTAATTATTTATCTAAGACCGTCTTTTCTGTTAGGTTGTAAGTGCACCAGGACTGTGTCTATTTTGTTCACCACCAATACCCAGTGCCCAGGGAAGGGCCTGGGTTACAGTCAGTGCTCAATAAATGCTTTTGCACAGAAAATTATAATTCCCAAGGCTCTCTCCTTGGGATACTTTTCTTTGCTGCTGCTGAGTTCCTAGAGAGAACTGTTATGTTAGTACTCTCAGCTCCCTGCATGAGCACGAAGCTCAGTGGGTGTTTGCTGAATGACTGAATGAGTGAATAGTTGAATGAGTGACAAAAAAGGAACAAATGACTGTGAGGAGAAATAATGGGAAGAGGAAATCAATCAACCACATATAGCGACCAAATTCCTTCTTGGGGTCAGGTGCTTCACTGGGCACTGAGGCAGGACACAAGAAGTAAAGATGTTTCCTTTCCTGAGTGAACTATGATATCTCCACCTACCAAGAAATTCACGAGGAATTCTACAGAAAATGGCAAATCAATGAGGCTAGGTAATTCAATAGGACTGTTTCTGAGAGAATGGAACCAAGGCTTATCAAAGACATCTCCCAAAGCAGATAAAAGAGGAAATGATGGCGTCAGTGGCTGATTACCCAGAGGTGTGTGGAGGAAAGTGAGTGGGACAATACGGGGCAAAGGGATTGGAGACAAATTGAAGAATGAGACTCAAAAATGATACCGGGCATTTTGACTCTGGGTGGTTCCTGAACATTAATATCAATAATGGAAATACGGGGGTTAGGGAGGGACTGAAACTGGCTGTAGGGCGTAATCACAGCATACCGATATACTGTGTTTAAGGTGATGGGGTATGTGTGGGAGCCTGGAAGAAACATCAGAATAGGGAAATCAACGTATGAGTCAAGTGCACAATAACATTCGCTATCACTGATGGAGGTTTAATGATGAGAACCGCACTCTGTTAAATGGTTTGCACACATTATCTCGGTTGAGCCTTAACAACTACCCTATGGAGTAGCGACTGTTATTAGTCCTATTTTACTCCTGTTTTGCAGATGAGAAAACTGAGGCTTATGAGGTTAAGTAATTTCGCCCAAATTCCCACAATTGAAAAGTTACAGTTAGAATTTGAACACAGATCCACCCACTTCAAAGTCTTACTTAACTTAAGCACTGAACACCAAGGGACAGGGTGTAAAAGAGAAGAACGTTATGATCCCTGGGAGTATCCTGGATGTGAAGTCATTCTTCCCAAAACAGGTGACAGTGGCAGAAAGTAATCTGAAGAAATGATGGTCACAGGAAGGGGGGCACTTCTCAAAGTTCTAACATTCTCTTCCCCTGACCCTTAGGCATGCCTGCTCCACGCTGTGTAGCCTCTTGTATAAAACAATAGGCCATAATGGGAAAGAAGCCCTAAGAAAACCCAGAAAGGGAATAACAAAAGTCTTTAGGAACCCAAATATGGATCTTAGAAATCGAGTATTGGAGAAGCTAAGGCATGGATTGCAGTTGGGTTCCCAAAGATGAGCATTTTATCAAAGCCTGGGTGAAAGATTACAAGAAGGCTATGCTACTTGAGTAGCAGTTACGAGTTAGTGGTAAAAAACAAACACACACCTATATATTGTAAAACTATTTTTTTAATGAAGTTTGCCTTAAAGATTCATCTGTTTTGATATTGGGATGTATAACTCTTTTCTTAACATTTGATTTTTAAAGTTTTGATTGAAGGTTTGTAAAGCTAGGTTTACATGGTGTTGCTCAGGAAGTCACCATTGTGAATATGAGGAAACAAACAGGGCTTGTTGATTGGCTCAGGTGACTGAGGTAAAATACCACCACCTGGTGATGGTGTAGCCAATACAAGATAGTGGCAAAATTCAGCCTTACACCCCGAAACAAGACCATTATAAAATCCTTCTGTTGTCTTGATCATTTATGACCTATACAGTCATGTTCTTTTCTCATTTACTTAGGAGCAATTTATTATAATGGTAAAAGAACATTACCTTTGGCAATGAACTTGGGTTCAACTTTCAGCAAAGCCACTTTCTGGCTTTATAACATTTTTCCCTTCATCTAGATGCTGACAAAAGGTTGATGGTTGGCACATAGTAAAACAATACATGATAACCATCATTGCATTATTGATATTGTTACTATTATCCATGATGGGAGATACTGGGAAGCAGGCCTACCTCGATGACACTACGCCTGCAGGAGGATAAACAGTGACAGCCATGGTAAAAATGTTTTGTTTATATCTCAGGTACTAAACAGCTGTTGCTACATATTAGGACCAGATGTTCAGAAATGATATGCAACATTATGCTCAATTCTAACTTTTACTGAATTGCCTATTGATGAAAAATGACTATGAGGAGATGATTTATTAAAGGGAAAAACCCATCAATGTGTTTTTAAGTTTCATAGCCCACTACCCCAATTTACGTGCCAGTCTATATACTCTGAATGCTGCAAATGTCTCGCCCATTCTGAGAGTCTGTTGGAAGTTCATCCCCGAATTATAGCCCCATCTGTCCTTCTACTTGCCAGTCCTGTGTACATCTGTCCTGCTGCATCCAGGTACAACACACCTGGGCATAGATGGTTACACAACCTGTAAACTTATGCTTCCTGTAGATGTGAACTTTTCATTATTCCAGAGTAGCTGTTGCTTTTGATTTTATTTCAAGTTATGTTTTTCTCATTTCACACTCATGTGTGCCCGAAGGAAAATCTGCTAGGGAAAAGGGGACAGAAGGAAGAAAAAGAAATAGCTCTAAGTTGTTCCTTCTTAATACCAGGCCAGAGTCGCCATTGTTCTAAGTCTTCTACAAAACCTTCCAGTTATATTTCCTGATCCCTCTGGATGGCTTTCAAATGTTCTGATGAAGGGAGCATTTGCAATTCTGCATAAGGTTAAATACTTTGGTGGCAGCTAGCAAATCGCTGCTTATTAAACCTCCCCAATAAATTCCCAGGCACTGGGTGTGGGCAATTCAGCCAGTCCAGCCATAGCCGGTGACTCAAGAAACCCAGGCGGAACCTCAAACCCTACAACAAGCAGCAATTCCCTTACAGCGACTGCTTCCCCATCTGTATGTGCTCCTTAAAGCAGGTCAAGTGTAAAGGGTGCATAATGGCTTCTCTTTAATTTTTTAAAGGGAAAATGTACAAATAGCAAGAAATTTTCCATACTGAGAACACAGAATACATGTCTGTCAAAGGGGCTAAGAGAAATATTTAGCACGTAAGCTGCTTAAAGATAACCATTTGTCAACTCCCAAACTAGAGTTTAGAGCGTTTCTCTTTGCAAGCCTCCCAACCCGGCTGGGATATATCTCACTAGAGAGAGTGATGATGGGGGAGCAAGTGGTTCTGTCCAATTATATATGCCTAATTGATCTAGATTCTAGTGGGCAGACTCATATGGAAAAAGTTTGCCAGCTAAGCTCAAGAGAAAAAAACCACATCTTAATTGGGTGGCTTTACACTGGGTGCTATTACAATCAGTTACAACGTCTAGTAAGTTATCTATAATGCTTTTAATGAGAAACATTTAAGTCCTTCTGGAATTTTTCCAGTCAAATTAATTCTGAAGACTAAAGATGGTATTACAAGTAATGTTATCAGAATTACAATTATATTAGTACTAGAATGTGTCACTTAAAATAAAAGTCTCAATGGGTAAGTCCTAAAAGACCCACTATTTTCTCTGTAGACTTTATTAATATGGTCGTGGAAGAGATATATCGTACCTGTGTCCACTTCTCTGAAGCTTGAGAGGGCAATATAATCTTTGAAAAGTCAGGGCAGGAACCTGGGCTTCTAAGGAAACTATCCTTGAATCTGAGACTCGGTTTTATCCAACACACTGTCCCTCTGTCCGACCATATCCCAAAGGCTACAGAGAAGAATGGCCTTCCTGAGAGGCACCTAACCGTCCCCAGTGGGTTTCCTGCCAGCCACGCCCTTGGGAAGCACAGCTCACGCCTGAGCCTCAGGAAGTCCTAAAAATGAGCCTGTGCTTTTCTGATTTGAGGCTCATCCCCGGCCCATGGGTCCAGAGAATCCAGCCCCTTTGCTGCAGATGGTGATGAGAGCAACAACAACTCAGTCAGGAGGCAGCCACGGGTGCTGGGCATGCCACAGGCACCATCTCATTTAATCCTCCAACCCCATAGGGTGAGAATGGAAATTATTATCATCTGTACTTTCCACAGTGGGAAACTCAGGTTCACAGAAATCCTGGAACTTGCTAAAGGTTCACAGAGGCACAGGCCCAATGCGAGGGCTCCTAGCCCTTTGGCATGGCCACTCCTTGGCCACTCCTTGGCTTTTCCTGTTCTCTCCCAGGCTGTGCAGGCCATGACACAGGAGGCCCGAATCGTTGACAGCACCTAGGGCAGGAGCTCCCAAACTTCAGTGTGCACCGGAAGCTTGTTAAAATACGGATGGCTGGGCCCCACTCCAAGGAATTCTGAATCTGTAGGTCAGAGGCAGGGCCCCAAATCTCTTCATTTTTCACACCACCCCAGGTAATACTGAACCACCCAGATAATGCTGAAGCAGATAGTCCAGACCACCGCTTAAGGCAAAATCACTGCCCCACAGCTGCCCCTGAGCTGTAGCTTTGGAGTTAGATCATTCTAACAAACTCCCCTATGCCAGTACAGGCTCTGAATGCTTAGCTGTCAACTTCTTTGTCCCCTGTGGAATAAAGTCAAGTCCGCTAGAACCAATAATAGTGTTGGCAATGTTTCCTAGGTGCCCTTTAGTTATCAGTGGGTCTAACAGCTCTCTGGGGTTGGCAGCTCTTGTCAACTCTGCTTTCCCAGCCTGGATGGCATCACTCACCTTATGACTAAGGCCCACGGGACGCAGAGGACAACCAGAGTCTTAGGTGGCAGCTACACTGGGAAACTGCAAGCCCATGGCTTATATGCTGCCTCTTGCGAGTCTTTGTAAACTTGCTGGGTAGCCTGGCCCTGCCTGGCCCGTGGAGTGTGAACCATCCTACATCATCTACTTGGTATTCATAGCATCGGGTGCACAGATGAGCTCTAAAGACTCTGAGTGCAGCCCTGAAAATGGTGTAGGAATAGATGGAGTAACATTCACATAGAGACGAGAACCTGTGTTAATATTAGGTCAGCCAGACAAACACAGGTGTTTCTGAATAACCGTATTAGGCTTTAACTTATCTCATTTTGAGACAGCTTTGAAAGTGGAGCATAAAAAAGATTGAAAAGGCTCCCTCACAACACAGTTGTGAATGCCTGCCGGGGCCGGGCAGAGGTACAGAGAAGCACAGGGACGGGGACACAGGAAGCAGGAATGAGCTGCGGGGGCGTGAACGGGGGTGTGATGGCGACCGCAATTTCATGACTGTCTTAGACACGGGGATGCACTGCCCTGGGCTTCCTTCTTAACTCTGTAGAGGGGCTCCATCCATGCACCCACAACCCAAAGGCACAAGGGAAGGGCAGTCCCTTAAGCAAAAGAGATGACAGGTGGGAATTAGATAGAGTCCTTCTCTTTCTCCCCACCCTGCAACCCACAGGCCTCTCAGGGGAAGGTTCCTGCCAATCTGTCAATCAGTTGCACTCGGAGCTGCCCGCTCACTAGCACTTCCTTGCATTGCTCCTCCCCCTCCCCTGCCTCGCTTTCCTTCTCCTGTCACTCTGGCTCTCTGGAATTATCTTCTCTGATACAATATGAACACAGAAGCCCTCTGCTTTATGGGGCACCCAGCGAAGGGAGTAGCTAAAGGCTGACCTCCTAAATTCCAATACCTGAATATTTTAGTTTTGTGGCAAGTAGGTGAGACAGTATGAATAAGTTGGTATAAAATCACTTGTAAAACACGAGTCAAACCACGCCCCTCCCAGAAGAAAAGCTGAATCTCTTGTTAACTTAGAGAAAAACACCAGAACACTCAGAGTTGACTAGGGGTAGAGGTTACTGAACTCAACTCAGTGGCAGGACCTGCACAATGTACTTTATATGGCTCTTCGTTGGAAACATCACCCACCTTAACAAGGACCCCGGTTCTCAAGGATGTGGAACAGCAGCATTCAGTGGGTAGGAAGGAAGGCTGGCTCCGGGGTTCAACACCCTAACTTCAATCCTGGTCTCACCAGCTTCCATCCGTGTGATCTTGGGCACACAATTTACCCTAAGCCTCAGTTTTCTCATCTGAAAAATGGGGGTATTAACAGGACCATCCTCATATTGTTGTGATGTGCACAACAAATGATCAAAGATAACCCAGCTGATCACTTATAGTGCCTGGGTTATAATAAATAGTAAAAAAAAATAATTTAGATATATATAGATATATATAATGCATACAAATATGTGTATAATGTATAAAATACTTTAGCCCAGGTTAGTACCATACATACTCCAAAAATACAAGTTATGTTGTTGTTTCTGTTTCATATAAAAACCTATCACTTGGCAAAAGTAAATCCTCATTTTCATGAACTAAACAAGCAAATGAAAATGTAAGTACGGACAATAGCCAGAGATTAACAAAATTTTCCTCTCTCTGAAAAAACGGGGGGGGGGGGAATTTCACACATAGAGAGTGAGGCTGTTTCAAGGAAAGTTGCAGGGGAAAACGTGGATCCTTTCTGACACCAACATGGAAAGGCTCCTAACCTTCTCCCTCAAAAAGCTGTGACTCAAAGTCATGGCTGATGCCTTTCACCCGCCTACTGCACTGACAGGACCCCAGGATTGCACTGGGCTTACTGATAGGCAGGTTCCGCTGGGCAGCACTCAGCTCTCATTCTCAGACACCAGGCCCTTGGCATGAATTCACCAATTAGCTGGTGCAGGTCACTGTCATGGACCCGAAGATATAGAAAGAAGTGTGGCAGGACACTTTTACCCTATAATGACACCCCTTCCATCTGGAGGGAAGAGACACATTTCCACAAGAACAGGTAATGGCATATTGCTTTGCAAAGTTGTTGAGCAAAAAGTAATAGCAATTGCAATGAAAGTGTACATTTTTTTTAATGTAGCACTTACTGTGTGCCAAGCACTGCCTAAGCCCCTCATCACCCTTCGTCTCCCTTTGACATTGAACAACCACTCGGTTAGGAAGGGGATAGTAATGCCCTGTTTTCTTCAGAATGAATTCCAAAGGTCCAGGAACTCTGCCCATTGGCCCATAGCTACAGGAGCAGAAGGAGCAGAAGTGTCCTCAGAGTTCAAGTGACTCAGACCCCGGAGTAGGGTCTGTGACACTGGAAAGCAGAGATGAATTTCTCAATGAAAAGAAGGAAGTATTTCTTCTCCCAGTCCATGGTTTATTCACACAGTGCAAATGCTATCAGCGAGGTAAATTCCCTAGGCCAGGATGGATAAGGGCACCTCACACACTCCCCCAAACACAAGCTTAGTGTTTGTACACCAGCCTGGAAGACATCTTTTTGTTCCCTTCTAAATGGCAGAGAAGCCCTCCCTAAATGACATGTATTCGTGGTGTATATGCCTCCCAAGTGCTATTTGACATTTAAGCCCCGTGTTTTTCTTCTTCATCCCATAGCACAGGCTTCTATTGACTCAGCTAAAGATTAATAGTAAGAGATCCTCAGAATTGATTATAAAGTATATTTGTCTCCCTACCAGAACAGAACATTCAAGACAAGGAGGGAATGCCGATGGGCGTGTCTTGAAAGCAGCAGGGATGGATTTGTTCTGAACCACACCCCTTCTTCTCCCACCCTGCCCCTCCAAAAGAGCCATCTGGTCAACCCCACCCAGGTGGCCTCCTTAGCCAGGCTTTAACCAATTAAAGACCTGAAAAGAGAAAACTCCCTATTTATGTTTCTTGTTTACATGAGTTCTCATAAAAGTAATCTCTTTAAGTACAGAAGTAATGCATTTTCATGGAAATATATTCAGACAATTTATAAGTGGAGAAAATAAAAAATAAATGTCTACCCCTTCCTTCTCAAGACAACCACTGCTAACAATTTGGTGAGTACCCTCCCATTCTTTTTCCTACACTAATACAAAAAGTATGTAAGTGTGTGTGTGTGTGTGTGTGTGTGTGTATTGCATTTGGTTTTTAAGTAAAATTAACATCATAAAGTTTTGTAACTTGTTTACATGAAATACACAAAAGGAAACCTTTTCATGTCAGAATATCTGTATTTACCTTGTTCTTCTAAGAATATGCAGAGTCGTCCATTATATGACTACACCATCGTTTATTTAACCCAGCACTGCCCAGCAGATCTCTCTATAATGATGGAGATATCCAATATCTGCACTGCATAATCTGGTAGCCAGTAGCCACATGTGGCTATTGAGCTCTTGAATTGTGCCTTATGAGACTGAGGGACTGAATCTTTATTTTTTTCTCTAATTTGATTAATTAAAATGTAAACATAAATAGTCACATGTGGCTAGTAGCTACTATATTGAATTGTATAGATACAGTAAGTCTCCTAATTGGGTATTCTGGTTAGATGCACATCAGTGTGCATGTGACTATTTGAGTGCTAGCTCATTATTCCCTAACTGAGGCTCCCCCCCCTCAATACCTGGGTTTTCTATTAATAAGAAGCCAGGTTCATATAATCTGCATTTATTTCTGATGCAATAAAAGGCAGATGCGCCCACCTATTTGCCATAAACTTGCCTTAAGGCACAGAGCTGCCTATATGCATTTAGCATTCTTTCTGGAGTTGCATGCTTGACCTGCAGCGACTCCACAGGCTGGACCATCTTCAAGGCGCTACTGCTGAGCACCAGACTTGCACCAAGGAGGCACCTGCACTAACCTCCCACTTGGGAAGAAGGGGCTGCTGGATGCCCAGCATAAACCAACTGGCAGTAACCTCTTTACTCAGCGTTTGCAATAATGCATCATTAATGCGCTCCCATTACAGCACGACAAGCAATATTTTAGTCTGTTTCTTAATGTCCCTCAATTACCCATTCCTATCTGTTCCTTCCTGTCCCCAGAAAAGCATAAATAAAGGGTTTGGCTGCACTTCACATAATTAGGCTGTGATCAGAGCTAATCTGTTTCAATGGATGATGCATCTGTTCTCAGGACTCTCTCTGGCTACAACATAGGGAGGGGAGCGCTTGGTGCCAACCTCGCTGGGTCAGCAGGAACAATAAGCTGATGCTGGAGCAGGATGACAGGAGGCAAAAAAAAAAAAAAACGGACAGCTGTCTCCCTCCGGCATGAAACATCACTCTGGCCCTTGGGCAGTCATTGTGCTCTCAATGGCTCCTTCCTTCACAGAAACCCGGCCTATTTGAAGGGGCCATGGCCATGTTTCTGGGAGGGAAGAAGATGGTGAGTATTTGGTTTGTTTTTATGACTTCTTCAATGAGCTTAATAGATTTTTTTTAATCTAATGAATATTAAATTCTAACCAGTTACATCCTTCCAAAGGTTCTTCTCATCTTTGTCAACATCCACATATATTTTACTTTTATTGCCGGAACAAAATTGTAGCCATATCAACAGACCTAAATAAAGGAAGGGGGGAAAAAAAATCACCCACGAAGCTGAAAGCCCTACAAATCAAACCGTTTTCATTTTCCTGGGCTCCCTCTCTGTCTTTGTTCATATGTATGCATAATTTATGTCTGAAGCTGCTCTCATGTCTTTGGTTCCAGGTACGCAGTGAATGGGATTAAATATAACTCAACCCTCCAGCAGATTTTCTTCTGGGCGCTAAGTCCCCGTATTTCTTCCACCTTGACCCTGGCCTCTGGCCATTTCTGTTTTCCCAGATCTTGCTCTAAGATCAGTCCCTACACCCCTCTTACCATGGCTGGACTGACTGACTCTGGCCAACTGGTACCCCCTCGTGGATTTCCCTGCACGCACAGGGATGCCCATACTGGATGGATGCAGCACACAGCTATTAGGACTGGTGGTTCCTCTGCTATATTTGGTTGCTAAACATTTTAAATGATATGCCCGTGTTTGTCTGCCTTGACTTAACTCACTGCTGGCACCCAGTTTCCATGCTCCCACATTGGATGATATTAGTGGTATCTGCCTAACCTGTGTTTATCTTTGGGTTTCTAATCCTAGACACACCAGTGAACTCATTTCATTGAGGTTCCCTGGCTCCTGTGATTTCTGGTACACATGTTTTCTCTCCTCCTTTTCTCAACTGCTTCCTCTGAACCTAGATCCTCAGCCAACCTGGTTGCAATCTGTAGAATAAACGCAGTCTTACTTCCTGCTTTTTAAAATTCACATCATTTTTTCCCAATGCTGCAGTATCTGCCTTCTAATTACAGTTTTAGTTTTCTATTGAATGGATGCTCTATAGCTTCTTAACTATTCTCCTAAAGCAATGGCGCGCTCAATGGGGAGCGACTCTGAACTCCCCATCAAGGGACACTTCACAATGTCTGAAGCCATTTGGGGTTGTCACAGGTGGGAGGTGCCACTGCCACGTAGTAAGTTGAGGCCAGAGATGCTTCTAGACATCATACTGTGCACAGGACAACCCCCACCACAAAGAACCATCTGGACCAAAATGACAACAGTGCTACAGTAGAGAGCCCCTGCCCGAATGTTACAATTTCAGATTCTCCCAGGTTTATGTCATGACATTGTCACGAGTCCTCAAGGCCTTGTGACTCACTGTGTTACTCCCAGTGCCTATATAATACTTGGCCTGCGGTGGGCTCTTATGGATATGATGCTTTATTTCCTTGTGATTATTCCTTTAAGGAAAATTCCCACTGGGGAGTTTGTGTTCGTGCATATGGTTTTCATGTGTTTGTAACAGTTAGTATATACTCTTTCCATAATTTACATTTTCACATCATTTTTTTGTGCCGATTTCTACTTAGGCGTGGAATGTGCACTGGCATTTTTAATAACTTTGCACAAATGCACACAGAGGGCACATGAGCTCAAGTAGTGCACTGTGCTTGCACAGCCTTGCTCCTGCCGCTCTCCTCTCAACGCCAAGGCCACCTTTCCATTGTGATGACTAACGTTTATTCAAACCTGTTTACGAGTTATGGGTTTCTACCTTTGAGGTGATTTCTACGAGGTTGACAGTGAGTGTTCTGACTGCAACGCTGTCAAAAGGGAGAGAGGAGGAGTGGGCTCAGGGTCAAATAGAGAAGTTATGCCATCTAGATGCTGAACACAAGGGATGCTAGATCTTTGAAGACGTGTACCCACCCTTGGGAACCATAAGCAACTATGTGCTTTTTTCTTTTTTCTCCAGCGTCATTTTCTATAAAGTGGGGATAATAAAACCAATGGTACCTCAGTGGTAGGCTGCCTGACTGCAGCTGCTATGAACCAACCTGAGATGATGACTGGGGGTGGGGGTTGGGGGTGGGTTAGTGTCAGCACAAGACAATGCAGAATGCTTTGGGAGCTGTGATCACAGGTCAGAGCAGTCCAAGAAAATTCACTTCCTTGAGGATCTATTTGGGGCTAATTTATCTGAATAGCAAGTATATAATCAAAGTAAAATTAGAGAATCCTCACCACACACACACACAAAGGCAAAAATGTGCAATTTTTCCCATGGTGCTTTCTTTTGTTGAGCATCTATTTTTTACCAGGCACTTAGAATCCAAAGATAAACAAAACACACCGAGAACATTCAAATGGAGAGAGATGATTATGGTAAATTATCATGGCATCCACCAAGTGCCCGGTAGAGTTGTAAACTCTTAAGTTATAATTTAATCTTCAAAACCATGCTTTGGGATTAGTACTGTTTTACATTATTCGACAGATATGGAAGCTGAGGCAGAGAGGTTAAATAACTTGCTCGAGTTCACACACCTAGTAAGTGATAGAGATGTAATTTAAATCCAGGCAGGCTGACTCCATCCTTAACCACTGACCTATACTCTCTCTTGAGACAGGTACAGAAAGAAGTAAGTGTATTAAATGCAACCAGGGTGGGATTTATTTCAGGTATGCAAGGCTGGCTTAACATTAAAAAATCAGCTAACACAATCTATCACATAAACAAGCTAAAGAATAAAAATCACATGATCACATCAATAGATGCAAAAAATAAAAGCACTTGGCAAAATCCAATATCTATTCACGATAAAAACTCAGCAAACTAGGAATAGAGGGAACTTCATTTGATAAAGAACACCTATAAAAAACCTAAAGCTAACATCATATTTAAGGTAAGAAACGCAAAACTTTCCTAAGATCACAAACAAGGCAGAAAGGGCCTGTCTCACCATTCCTTTTTGACATTGTACTGTTAGTTCTAATGCAATAAGACAAGAAAAAAAAAGTACACTGATTGGGAAGGAAGAATAGCCCACACAACACTAAAGAAGAACAAAGAGAACTGACAGAACTCAACATCAAGGCTTACTATAAGGCTACAGTAATCAACACAGTATGGTATTGGTGAAAGAACAGACAAAAAGATTATTGGAACAGAATAGAGAGCTAGATAAATAGAGTCAACTGATCTTTGACAAAGGAGCAAAGGCAATTCAGTGAAGCAAAGACAGTCTTTTCAACAAAGACTATCAAGCTGGAACAACTGGATATCTGTATGCAAAAAAAAAAAACAACTACACACAAATCTATCATCCTTCACAAAGGTTAACCTCAAAATGGATCAGAGACCTACACATAAAACACAAAACCATAAAACTCCTAGAAGATAACACAGGAGAAAACCTAGATGGCCTTGGGTATGGCAGTGACTATTTACGTACAATACAAACACACAATCCAAGAACAAAAGAAATGGTAAGCTAGACTTCATTAAAATTAAAAACTTCTGCTCTGAAAAAAACACTGTCAATAAAATGAGAAAAAAAAATCCACATACTGGGAGAAAATATTTGCAAAAGACATATTTGATAAAGGACTGTTATCCAAAATTTACAAAAAAAAAAGACTTTTAAAACTCAACAATAAGCAAGCAACCCAATTAAAATATGGGCCAGAGCTATTAACAAACACTTCAGCAAAGAAGAAATACACAGATGGCAAATAAACATAAGAAAAGATGATCCACATTATATGTCATTAGGAAAATGCAAATTAAAACAATGAAATGTCCCTATCCACCTATTAGAATGACCAACATCCAAAACACTGACACCAAATGCTGATGAGACTATGGAGTAATGGGAACTCTTCATCCATTGCTGATGGCAAAGCAAGAGGTACAACCACTGTGTTAGACTTTGCCAGTTTCTTACAAAGCTAAACACACTATTTGACCCAGCAATTGCACTCGTTGTTATTTACCCAGAGGAACTGAAAACTTATGTCCATACAAAAACCTGTACCCAAATGTTTATAACAGCTTTATTTATAATTGCCAGAACTTGGAAGAAAGCAAAATGTGCTTTAGTAGGTGAATGGATAAATAACTTGGGTACATCCAGACAATGGAATATATTATTCAGCAATAAAAATAAATGCGCTATTAAAGCCATGAAAAGACCTGGAGGAAACTTACATGCATACTACTAAGTACAAGAAGCAATTCTGGAAAGGAATAATTCCAATTACAGGACATTCTCCACCCTATGCCTTTGAACCACTGATTTCTCGGCTTGGAACCCCCCTTCCCCACCCTGCACCCCTTGCTTTGTTTCACTATCTCCTACATGGTGCCCACTCCAGCTTGCCTGCTTTTAGCCTCGGTTTCCCCCACTGTTAAATTAAGGAATAATAATAGCAATGCCTATTTCATTGGTGGTTGTGAGGACTGTAATATATGTGAAATGAACGTAATAAACAGGGAAGCAGCCGGTGGAGGAGGTGAGCTTCTGCAGACTTCTAAATTGCTCTGACTTCCTCTATGGCGCACAGCACCCGACAGTGTCACTGCCTTGCCCTCCTCCCACCAATGGTTTCTCATCACTCTCAGAATGACATCCAAACCTGCCCCAGGGCCTAATCTGACTCTTGATCTCATCTCCCATGATTGGTCCGACCACCGTAGTCGCCTCACTATTTCTGGAACACACCAGGCATGTTCCTGCTTCAGGGGTTTTTATACTTGTTCTCCACTCTACCTATCATATTCTTTCCCCCACAGACCTAACGGCCATCTCCTCCACGTCAGGCAGGCCTCAGCTGCAATGTCCCCTCTGCTGGGGACCCACACACAACCCTCCATCCCTTTGGAGAAGAGCATCTTCATCACACAATATCGTTCATGGAGCCTTGGTTTTTGTGCAGCGCTTATGACTAATGGAGCTTTTTTGTTTTTTTTGTTTTGTTTTGTTTTTTACTGTTTGCTTCTGCCACTAAAACCAAAGCTCTATGAAGGCAGGGACTTGGCTGTGTCTATTGCTGCTTTCTTGGTGTTTAGCACCCATACCTGGCACATAGTGGGAGCTCAATAAATGTGTTTAAATGAACGCATGAGCAGATGAATCCCCTAATACAGTGGGAAAGGGAGGGAAAATGTCTTGAGTTACTTTCTGAATTCCCTCTCCAATTCCAGAAGCCCACCTGGTATACACCAAAGCCAAGATGATGAGCACAAGATGGACAAGCACCAGCCCCACAGCTTATTAGCTGCATGGCCGTGGGCCTCGTCTACTCCACCTGCATAATGGGTACAGTCATGGCACCCACCTCCGTGCTGATGGGAAGAGTAAATGAGGTGATGGGAGGAAAGCACTTAACACAGGCAAGGCACATGGCAGTCACTGCACATTTCCCATGGTCAATATCATCTGAGAGCCTGTCCTGACCCCGTCTGAGCTCCCTGTTACTCACTCAGCATGCAGGAGATTTCTTCTGAATGTAAAAAGAAGCCCTTGAAATCCTGGCTCCTCTTTTTAACTGTATAGCATTCATATCCTTACCTTCTCCTCTGAAGATGCCTGCCCCCAAATAAAGGTTGTCAAACATTTTTAATGTTATTAAATTGTCCAGTAAATAGGAATGCCCAAAGCAGAGAGCCAGTCAATCAGGATGATTTGAGAGTTTCAAAAAGACAGAAGGAAGCCATTATTAGGTTTAAGAATATTGCGTTCTCTCTCCCACACAGCCTTTATCTAAATCTTCATTTAATTGGCAGCCTTCAGCACTGTCAGAATTGTATTCTGAGAACCAGGGGAAGTTTTCAAACATTCACGCAATGTTATACGCTTGGCTCAAAACTACTCGAGGGGAAAGAAAGATCCTTTCTGCAAGGCATTTGGGGAATGCCATATCACTGTTGCTGTAAGGGCTGGGGAACTGACCTTGAATCAAATAAGAAACCGACACCATTGCATAAGCTCAAACGTAAAGTCTGAGGTTCAAGGCAGAGAGAATCGGACCTGCTGTCTCCCCATACTCTACAGGTGGCTCCTGGAGGCAAGAATTAGCCTCTTCCATCTCCATATCCTCAGAACTTCCAGCACTGCCTGGCACATTGTGAGCATGAAATAGATGTTTCTGGAATGACTAATGAGGATCTTTGTGGTTTTATTTAATAAAGGGAATCAGCTCTCAGGCCCAAGTGTTTCTGTCCAAGTGATTCTCACTAAAGGCTGGGCTGGTAGAAAGACCTGATTTCTCCCCATTTCTTCCCGTGACCCCCACCTTGCTGTTTATGAACAAGTCTCAGGGACTGCATGATAACTCCTTATCTCTGGCCTGTGTCCTCTTCTCTTCCACCAGTGCCTTGAATGGGTGCCTTCCTCTCTGGGACAATTGCAAAAGATGCCTAAATGTCTACCATCTTGCATCCCCATGTAGGCAAGCTGACTGTTGGAAAACCCAAACTTGACAGTGTCACTCTGCTGCTTAAAAGTCCCTGGTGGCTCCCACTGCCTTCAGGAAATTGAGTCTGTGAAACAGTCCAGCCCCCTCCCCTGCATGACCCCCACCACAAACACACAGCCTCACACTGGGCTTCAGCCACACCAGCAACTCACAGCCCTCCCAAGCCCCTACTGCCAGCTCCCTCCACTCCATGCCATCCTGCCTACTGGGGGCTTTGTGCAATCACATCCCGCTCCATTTTCTGTCTGCCTACTTCCTGTTGGTCTTTTGGGGCCCAGCTCAAACATTATCTCCCCCAGAAAGCCTTCCTCAATCTGTCTCTCTCTCTGCTGTCTTCCCCCAGGCAGGGCCAGTCTCTCTCCTGTGCCCTCAAAAGTCCTGAAGCTAACATCACCTTATTTTTCATTTCAATTATGCTGAGGCACTAGAGCTGTGTACTGTGCAAAAACCTCAGTACACAGCTCAGTATTCTCCGCAAGGTGCCATACAAACTGCATTGAGGTCAAGAAATAAAACATTAGCAGGTTCTCAGAAGCCCCCCATCCTGCCTTCTTTCCAATGACTTTGGGAAACAGTCCGGGGTTATCTATCAAAGCCAAAACAGAACAGTTTTCCAAAGTGCTTCTTGTCCTGTCCAGACAATGTTGACTGTCTGGTCTATTTAGTCTTCTAAGACCCTGGGGGCAAGGACTACAATTTGGTCTCCTATGGCCAGCTCCCATCACAGAACTGACACAGCATCTATAAATGTTGAATGAATTGATGAGTGAATGAACGAATGAGAAGGATAAAGAACATGGCTCTCAGTTTGGACAATGGTCTTGAGTTTGTTTACAATTGATGCTTTGGTAAACGCACTTTCCTATTGGGAACCCACATTCGTGGCATAATGCTGGGATTCCCATCGGGATTCACAAAGGACCACATATCCTCTAGAGATTGGAGAAAAAGAGAAAGGCTTTAAAGGTCATCTGTTTTAATCAGAAAAAACGGAATTCTAGGTAAATCAGGCCAGTGAAAATGGCTTGACAGCCAACCTCGGCAGCGAACGCAGCTCACAGCATCTTTCTAGATTGGTTCATTTTTATAAGATGTGTGACTTTTAAATGAGAAGTAGGATCAAAGGTCAACCTTCCCCCTGGAGAACAAGCTACGGATGTGCTATAATCACATCACAGAGTGAACTTCAAAAGCCCACAGTGTAGTGACAGCAGCCACCTGTCTGTCTTCAAACCAGATGAATGGCTTTCCGATGCCATCAATCAGGAAAGAAGATGTATAAAGAACAGCCGAGCCTTATTTAACCAAGCTGTTCTCATCTTGTCACCAATGAAAAGCACATGCACTGTCCTGGCTCAGGTGAGAAATAGAACCTGCTGGAAACTGCCAGAAGGCCTATTATTTTCCTGTAACCTTTCAGAGCCTGGAGGTGTCACTGGTGACAGCCCAGAATGACAAACCAATAACACTTTTCCAAAGCACAAGACCCCAGGGAAACAGGAGATTCAGCTGTACACTTCAATCCCTACTTCCCAAAGGTGAGCCTTGCCCAGGACAATGATCCCCTTAGATAAAGTGCTGTGACATTAGCATGTTCTGAGAACTCTGCTTGGATGACTGTGACCAGCAGAGGAAGGCAGCGACAACAAGTCAACCCAGCAAGCGGTGGTTTTCAAAGTGCAAACTGGAACTTGTAGCCATCAAGGAAGATGAAAGGCCCCGAATTTCTTCTGACTGGACAAAGCTGGTCCTTCCTGAATTCTTGGTCATGTCTGACCTTCCCTTCAGGCCAGAATCATATTTCTAGCAGCCTGTTCCACTGACAATACCAGTAACCCATCCTAAATCCTAAGGTCCAAGGTCAGATCACCCTCCTGCTGTCTCTGCTGGGAAATCACATGGTGTTGTTTCTTCTATTGAAATGGAGATGTACTAGTGGCAGAGCAAACCTACAGGATGGAATAGGAAGCTATAAGCTCTAACCCCTGCCTGTGTGGCGTTTTTCCAGTGGCTTCCCCTCTCTGAACCTCAGTCTCCTCATCTGTAAAGTGGGAAAACAACACCCTCCTGATTGAGAATTGCAACAAGGCACAATAAACTCTTTCCTCCAGGCCTGGCACACAGAAGGAACTTAATAAATATACACCACCTGTCTCTTCCAATAAAATCATAACAATATAGAGTCAGGAGGCCCATATTCGAATCCTGGTTCTGCTCAATTATTTGCCAAAGAAGACAGGTCCCTGAGGTTCCGTTTCCTTAACTGCAAAATATTATCTGTAGCCTCCTGAGGGTTAAGTGAAGATGAATAAAGGTGCTGTGTAGGAGCACACCCCCCAAACTATGAACTACTCAGTTATAAAATGAGATCAATCATAGCAGCTCCAACATACAGAGGCTAGAATTAGATACTGTGCATGTAAGTACTTAGCCAAGTGCCTGACAAGTAGATGGTGCTCCATAAATGTTAGTTATTCCTCAAAATCAATTAATTATTATAACATCATTTAATTAAATAGTAATTATTAGAGTACAGATGAAGATGGTTGATTTTAGTCTTACCACCAAAGCATATTAAAATTCTATACTTGGAGGGCTGGCCAAGTGGCTCAGTTGGTTAAGAGCTCGCTCAAGAGTGTGAGCTCTGAGCAACAGCAGTTCGATGCCCGGCCCGAGCTGAGCTGAGCTGCCGCTGAGCAGCCAACAGCTGGCAGGATGGCTCAGCTAAAAAAAAAAAAAAAACGTAAAAATTCTATACTTGGAGAGACTAGGTCAAGTTGATGTCTCCCTGGGCACCCGCCCTGCCAGCAGGGAAATGTGTCTAATGGGGGGATGCTCTTTACAATGTCCCTATCCCCCCCAAAATGATGCAACAGGTAGAGACCAGCTGTGCCAGATAAGACTCAATAATGCAAAAAGAGAAAGCCCATTCTAGCCTGGCAATGCACACCCCTCAATCCATCCGCTTTTTTCTGGTGTGTTTTTTTTGTGTTTTTGTTTTTTTCCCCACTTTCTGACTTAAACTGCTTGCCGCCTTGTCCCAAACAGGCCTCCAACCAGCCTGAACTAGGTTCTCTTGCAGACGGAAGCCTTAGAGGGTGACTCTACTGCCCGCTGTGCAGACTGATTTTTACACTATGCAAAGGCAGTCCTGGACATGCCAAGTCTCTGATGGCTCCGCCCAGGAGAGGAAGCGTCCTGGATAGGTTACAGGCCTGCAAAGGGGAGGGGCAAGGAGAGAGCAGGCTGAGCGCAGATGCAACTTGCGGGCAGCCAGTGCTAGACAGGCAGGGAGACTGGGGAGGAGCGCCCACCTTGAGAGGCGTTAAATGGAACCTCTTCCTCCTAACAGCGGAACACTCTGGGGCTCAGCTAATCCTGAGCCAAAACAGCCAGGGTAGGTGTTGCACTCAGAAAGGCTAAGTGGCTGGGTTAATAAGGCTTTTAGGATCCCTCATGCCGAGTCTACGGTACACAGACTTCTCCAAGCATCAATTATAAGAGCATAAAACTTTCTGGAATAGAGAAAGGGCGCTGAGTTCAGGGTACGTGCTGGGGTCTGATGGATATTCATCTGCCCCCTAGGAACCTTCAAGTGCTTTATTACTTTCCTCTTCTAGCTGCTCTCTGGTGCCTCCCAAACTCCTTCTAACTTAGCTTTAATGGGCGGCCTCCATTATTAACTTTTTGATCAAAAAGAACAATAACAACAAAAGAAAGAGTGCAGCCCAACACGCCTCATTTACTGCAAATTGCAGAAGGTCAGTTTCTAATTAACAAAGCTAAGTTAGCACAGTGTCTTGCACAAAATCTCTTTTCTCCTGGAAAATGGCAGAACTGACCAGAGAGAGCTGACCGCTTGCTGTCCCGGGCCGTGCAATGTTGGGGCTTCCTGCGTACTTTCGGGGCGCATTCTTTCAGTGACTGAGTCTCAGTTTCTTGATCTATAACTTGTGACAGTTTCCTAGCAAATGGCATTTATCATGACAATTGAAGCATCAGGATTCCTGCCTACTGTGTAAACCCAGGGCGTCCGGCCTTGTGTTAAGCATGTTCCATGACGACTTCAGTGCATCTTCCTATGAAGCCTGTGAGATGCGGGTTATGACGGTCCTCCCCATTTGACAGATGAGGGGACTGAGGCAGAGACTGTTATGGGATTTGTTCAAGGTCAAAGGAGGTGAGGCGGAGGCTCAAGCCCAGGCTGTCTGAAGTCCTCGTTCTTAGCCAGTCATCACTTTTCCTTTTCCCATTTCTCCTTCCCCTCACCTCCCTTTCCCTTTGTTCTCTGACACCGCCCTTCCTTCCTATTGCTGCAACTAGTCTTTAGGCTTACACCTGTTTTTCATCTACATGGTCTGACCACTCATTTCATAGATTCCCCAACAATGTTCTGGCCCCTCAGCTTCCCGTGCAGCTTGAGCCTACTTTCTTGAATGGAATGACCTTCTCAAAAAGAACCGGTGACCATTCCTTCTTGCAAAATGTACCCCTTTCCCCGGGTCCCTTCCTTCCTTACCTTCTAAGATATCTGCAACCTCCTTCTGGAAATTCCCTCTTTTCTACTTCGACATTATAATATCCTATATTTCTTCCCCCTTATGTGGTTACCAATCCATCCGTCCATCCACCCAGTTCATTTAACAATTATCTGAGCTCAGGCTCTCTGTGACCTTGGACAAGTCGTTTTACTTCTCTAATCATCTATTACCTCACTTGTAAAACAGAAATATTAAAAACATAGTTTATAGGATTGGTAGGCTTAAATGAGATGTAAAGAAACCTGGCTCAAAGAGGTGCTCAATATATTCGTTGTCCCATTGCTAATTTTCTCCCATTCACCAGCCTTAAAATCTTCAGATCATTTCTGGCATATGTCTCTGTCTCCCCCATCATCCCATTCACCATTAGGCCTCTAAAATTGAACGTTTTCCTTTCCACTCTCTCTATGACCTTTATTAGCTTCACAAGCCGGACAGCTCACTTTGGGTCTTTGCCAATCCAATCCATCATCCACACCACCCCCAGATTAATTTTTCTGAAATGTCATTTCCCCCTATGTTATTCTCTTCTTCAAGACATCCACTGGATCTCTACCACCTATTTTTAGAAGTATTTTTATTCTTTCACTTTTTCAAGTGTATTATATTTTTCATTATAAATGTAATACACATACATCCATGGAGATTTGTAAACTAGAGGGGGGAAAAAATCACTCACAAACCCATTACACGAATAAAACTACAGCTGGGATTTTGATAAATTTCCTTTCAGACTCCATCCCTTTTCCCATAAGTAGAGGTGTTTGTTGCTTAGTAGGAATCCTACTCTACGCATAATCTCCTGTTCAGTATTAATTTCTCTTATCTGATTTTTACTTGTCATTATTGTCTTTATAACCATCTTCTTTGATGGCTGTGTAATATTCCACTGAGTCACTTAAACAGTTTCCATTTGTGAGAAATTTAGCTTATTTGTTGAGCACTTAGAAGAGGCAGGCACATGGCAAACACTTGATAGATGTTGACTATGGTAATTTCCAATTTGGGCTATCACATGTAATGCAGAGAAGCATTCTGTATATCTTTTCCTGTATTTAGCTCTGTTTCTTTAATTTCTCAGATTGAGTACTGGCCCAGAGGGCATTACTGCTTTTATGACTTTTGGTACTGATTATACCAGATGCTGAGGGCTTCCCACCTGCCCCAAGCCCATACCCCACTGGGCATTCCATTAGAGGGCTGGCCCAACTTCCAGCTGTAAGGATCCACACCTCCTTGAGGCAAAGAATTTATGGAAGATGGTGGAGTAGATAAAAGCTGTGCTTGCTTTATCCCGTGAACATAGCAAAATTACACCTAAATTATAGAACAATCAACCTGGAGAAACATCTGAAGTCTAGCTGAACAGAAGTTTTATAATTAAGGACATAAAGAACAAGCCACATCGTGACGGGTAAAAAGGGCAGAGATGCGAAACAGGCTGGTCCCAAACCTCCCTGTGGCAGTTGAAAATTGGGAGCGCTATCTCAGCCACGGAGGTTCCCCACAAAGCAGAGAGGGACCCCAGCCCCTCACACCAGGCTCCCCAGCCTGGAGTACTGGTGTTGGGAAGAGGGGCCTCCACAACTTCGGGCTGTGAAAAAGAATGGGGATTCCAACCGCCCGGGTGGGACGGAAGGCCACGGGGAAGCCCAGAAGTCCTTTTGAAAGGTCTACACAGGCACTTACCTGGGCTCCGGCGGAGGGACGGTGACTCTGGGGGCATTGGAGACATACAAAAAGAGACTTTGTAACTTTGGGCCAAGGACTGGAGGGACAGTTCCCATTTGCCCTGTGTGGAACCCTCCTCCCATGCAACCGGCAGGCAGGCGCCATGTTTCCGGTGTTGAGCCCGCCCCCTCAGGCCAAATCTGAATCTGATTGGCCTCATGAGCTCCACTGCTCCTGCTGACTCATTGAGACCCTGCCTCACTCAACTTGAATACTGCAGCAGGCTTTATCAGAAGCTGAACCATATGGAAGCCAGCAGGTGGCAGCAGGCCTCAGAGGAGTGTCCCGGATTTCTGTGGAGCTACCCCAGACTCAGTACTGGTGGCAACCATCCTCGGTTTGTCCTCGGTTCTGAGCGTGGCCTCTCCCACATGCTTCCAGGTACAGCACAGGTGGCGACCAACAGTGGATCACTTTGTAGCTCCTACCAGGTAGTCCCTGACTGGTCACAGGCAGTGGCTGACCTGGGCCTGCACTGGAGCCCCTACCAAGAGATCCCAGAACCAACATACCTGGAGGTTGGCTTCAGACCTCAACAGATCACCACCCAATTCACCCCATAGGTGGCACACACAAAGGAACCAGAGCCCACTGGGGAAATCCAACTCCATGGGATAACCCCCAACACCACAGCAGCCCATAAGCTGTGGATGTGGCCAAACCCCACAGCCAGTCAGCCTGAGGGTCAATCCCACCCACTGATATGCCAACAGCAATCAAGGCTCAACTATAACAGGAGGGTACACACAACCCACACAAGGGACACTCCTAGAGCACCCAGAGCAGGTGACCAGGGAGACTGTGCCAGGGCCCCACTGGGCACCTACTACATAAGGTCACCTGGCAAGACTGGGAGACATAGCAGCCCTACCTAATACATAGAAACAAACACAGCGAGGCAGCCAAAATGAGGAAACAAAGAAATATGTTCCAAATGAAAGAACAGGAGAAAATTTCAGAAAAAGAACTAAATAAAATGGAGGCAGCAACCTACCAGATACAGAGTTCAAAACAATGGTTATAAGGATGCTCAAGGAACTTAGTGAGAACTTCAACAGAGAGATAGCAAGCATAAAAAAGGACATAGAAGTGATAATAAAGAACCAGATAGAAGTGAAGCAGGGGATCAAATCAGTGGTTTGGAAGACAAGGTAGCAGAAAACAAAGTGATGAAAAGCAAGGACCTACAACCAAGGGTACTCTACCCAGCAAGGCTATCATTTAAAAATCAAAGGACAGATAAAGAGCTTCCCAGACAAGAAAAAGCTAAAGGAGTTCATCACCACCAAACCAGTATTGCAAGGAATGTTAGAGGGACTTCTTAAAGATAAGGAGAAAAAAAGATTAAAAATATGAATAATAAAATGGCAATAACTACATATCTATCAACAATTGTTTTCAATGTAAATAGATTAAATGCTCCAATCAAGACTCAGGAGGGCTGACTGCATGGAAAAAACAAACAAACAAAAAAACCCTTACATATGCAGCCTACAAGAGACTCACTTCACATTGAAAGATACACACAGACTGAATTAAAGGAATAGAAAAAGTTATTTCATGAAAATGGAATCAAAGAAAATAAATAAATAATAAAAAAAAACTGGGTACCAATACTTATACCAGATAAAATAGTCTTTAAAACAAAGGCTATAACAAGAGACAAAGAAGGACCCAGTAATCCCACTTCCTGATATTTATCCAAAGAAACCCAAAACACTACTTTGAGGGGATGTGTGCATCCATATGTTCATTGCAGCATTGTTTACAATGGCCAAGATGTGGAGGCTACCTGGGTGTTTGTCAATAGTAAAACGGATAAAGAGGCAGTGGTACATATAAGTATATACAGTGGAATATTGCTCGGCCATGTAAGGGAATGGGTCTTGCCATCTGCGGCAGCATGGACCTGGAGAGTATTGTGCTGAGTGAAGCATCAGACAGTGAAAGACAGATGCAATGTGTTCACTTACATGTGGAATCTAAAGAACAAAATAAACACACAAAACAGAAACAGACTCATAGATACAGAGAACATTTTGATAGTTGCCAGATGGGAAGGGGGTTAGTGTAGTGGGTAAAAAGGGGGAAGTACAAATTGGTTGTTACACAGTAGTCATGGGGATGTAGGGTATAACATAAGGAATATAGTCAATAATATTGTAATAACTATGTATGATGCAAATGAGTACTAGATTTATTGGGGTGATAGATGGTGCAACTTGGACTTGGGGGACAGGGTGAAAAAAGTAAAGGGATTAAGAAGTACAAATTGGTAGTTACAAAATAATCATGGGGATGTAAAGTAAAGCATAGGGAATATAGTCAATAATATGTTAATAACTATGTATAATGCCAGGTGGGTACTAGACTAGTCAGGGGGATCACTTCTTAAATTACATAAATGTCTAAGCATTTATACCTGAAATTAATATAAAATAAGAATAAATGTCAACTGTAACTGAAAAATTAAAAGGAGGGGGAACAGTGAAGGGCAACAAGTGATCCAAATTTCCAGGTATAAAACAAATAAGTCATGGGGATGTAACGTACAACATGGAGAATATAGTCAATAATATTATGATAGCGTGGTACAGTGTCAGATGGTTGCTGGACTTATCATGGTGATCACTTCTTTAGGTCTATACATTTTGAATAACTACTCTGTACACCTGAAGCTAATATAATATTGTATGCTAGTTATATTTTCAGTGAAATCTTTAAACAAAAACAGAATCCACACCTCCTAGCTAAGAGCTTTCTCTGGAAGCAATGCCCATATCCAGCAGCCCAGTAGTGCTCAAAATCAGTGCCACCTCAGGTAGCCCCAAAACAATGCCCACCCATATTTATAGCACAAAGTCCAGAGCTCCCATGCCCCTCAGCTAGAATGACTCTGAGGTGTTCCCCACTGGCTCCCAAATGCCCCCAGGGGAATTAAGTTCCAGGCACCCACAATAGCAACTGGCTGAATAACAGACCGTTTATGTTTTCCCTGGGTCACCTCCCAGATGAATTGATTGCACTGTAGCTTCCCCTTAGAATCTGCTTTTGGTGGGGACACAGACTAAGACTGTGACACTTATAGACAAATAGCTACAACCATTGTCTGCTAAATCCCATCTATTCACCTCCTCGAAGGACCAACTTCCATTTTCCGAGGATTGAAATCATTTCCTAGACCAAGATTTTACAGGATTGTGTTGACTCCCCATCCCAGCTGTATCAGGTAGGTAGCCTTGCCCTCAGTTCACAGATCCGGTAACTGAAGCACAGGGAGGCTAAGCAACTTTCCCACGGCCACATAGCCTTGCAGGGACAGAACTGGGGTTCACACTACAATTCCACCTTCCCCCAAGGCCTCGGCTCTTAACCACCAAGGTGTACCTCCAGGCACTACCATGTAGCAATAGTAAGATCCTTTGGCTAAAATAACACCGATACTATTAATAGCAGCCGTTCCTGTAGCACTGATCTAATTTCACATGGCATTCACATTCATTGTCACACAGAAGAGCTTCCTTGACCCTGAATATACTAGGAGTATGTCTGCCTCAAATTTGGACTCATGCTTCCTTCCAGCTTGTAACATCTTCCTTCCTTCTGTGTTTGGCTAAATTCTATTTCTTTCCCTGTGGTCTTGATCCCACACTGCTTGCTCCTTACTCTCTGCTCTTGACAGTCTGACTCTCCTTCTCACTCAGCTTCCTCATTTGTAGATGGGGACGGCGGCAAAACCCACCTAATAGGATTGATTGAAAGCATCTAGCACAGTGCACACTTCATCAAAGGCAGGTAACAAATGGCACCTATGCATGTTATGGCCTTGACCTACTACTATAACTCCTCCACCCACCACCCTCTAGATCTCAACCAACTTCAATTTTTTTGCCCCACGTTTCACAAACCAATTCTAGTAAGATGGCACTAGTAAATTAAAAGTCATTCATATGAGGCATCAGGAAACAAAAAACTATCCAAAGTTTATAAACAAGGCCAAAATGATTGATGAAAGTCCTCTGAATAGGCCACCAGAAGCCTTGATCAAAGACCCCAGACTTTGTGAAATGACCAGCTAGTTGTCAATTTTTGTTCAGCAAGAGAAAATAATTTCTTTCTGGTGTAACAGATAACCCCAAAGGTACAGGCATGTTGCACATTAACTAGTTTTTTGTCCTTTTTTAATTTTTTTTTATAATTCAGCAATCTCATACTAGCATTTCTTTGTCAAATGGCTCATAATTAACAGAGCTTCTTAAATGATCTTTTCAATTGTCATAGCATCTTACTGGCTTCCTCATAAATTCATGAATTTATGTCTATATTTACTCATGAGCATGGTCTCACCTTTTGAAAAATCATACACGTACAGTAACTTGTTACTGATTATCTTTTCACAGACCCAACCTTGAATTCTGGCTTCCCAGTAACAACAGGATGGGGTAGAGATACTGCTGGCATTTGGGGCAGGACAATTCTCCGTGGTGGGGGCTGCCCTGGGTGCTGTAGAACGTTGAACACCATTCCTACCTTCTACCCGCCTGGTGCCAGTAGCATCCCCTCCCCCAGTGGGACAACCAAACATGTCTCCAGGCATCATCACATGTCCTCTGAGAGGCACAATCACCCTTGGTTGAGAACCGCTGTACTTTACAAATAAGAAGCTGAGACAGATATCTGAAGGATCAGCAAAGATTCACAATGGTACACAAAGAATTCTCCTGGATGGGCTTCCAAACCCAGCGGTTACAGACCTAGCTGGCGTTGGGCCCTTCTCATTACCCAGCAGTGTCACAGTGTCATTGTTTCTTATCATCATTCCCTTGTGTCAACAATCTCCATCAGGTCAGCAGCTGCAGCATCTACATGTGTCTGGTTCACCTTAGAATCATTAATGCCCAGAATGGAACCTAGAATTTACCAGGTGCCACCATTGACTAGTGCTTAGTAGAAAATATCTATCTATCTATCTATCTATCTATCTATCTATCTATCTATCTATCTATCTATCTATCTACTGTATTTCCCCATGTATAAGACACTCCCATATATATAATGCACCTTAATTTTGGGGCCTGAAATTTGAAAAAAAATTTATTACATAAAGTTATTGAACTCAAGTTTTATTCATCATAAAAGTCATGCAACTCCTCATCACTGTCAAAACTCCCAACCGTTAGCTTGTCCTCATCTGTGTCTGATGATGAATCACTGTCTTCATATATTGTCTCGTCCTCAGTGGGAAATGCAAGTAAAAAAACATCTACAACCACTGTACAAGACACGCCCAGTTTTTAGACCCCAAATTTTTCGAAAAAGGGTGCATCTTATACATGGGGAAATACGGTACATAGATCTTTAGTTTAAGGTGGTATTTAAGCTAGAGTTTTAAGTCACCTCTGAGAGTTGCTCATTTTTCCCTGGGTATCTCCCATGTATACATCAGGGAGGAATACATGTTAATAAGCTGTTGGTTTGTTTTTTCTCTTGTTAATCTGCCTTTTTTATAGAGTCCAGCTGAAACCTAAAATGGATAAAGTTTTGCCTCCCTTACACAGACTTCCTAAATGTCTCCTCTGTCACCTCCCCAGGCCTTCTGGTCTGCCTGTATAGGCACCAGCTTTCACTAAATGCATCCTGTGAGCACAGCTCAGGGCTTCACAGAACTGCACAGCCATGAGATGGGGCAGAACCTTCGGCCACACTCCTGTGTCACTGTGGTCTTCCTTCTGTAATCTTTGCTTTCTTCAGGGGAGCCAAGTACCTGGCCCAGATGAGTATCCCCCTCCTTCACCCACAACATCAGGTAGGTCCCACACAGCCCACTGGAGCGGCAGTTTGCAAACCTGAGGGAGCCTCAGAATCCCCTGGAGGGTGGGTATGTGAAGACAGATGGCTGGGTCCATCCCCAGAAGCTCCCAGTCAGTAGGACCTGGGTAGAGAATTTGCATTTCTAACACGCTCCCAGCTGATGCTGACACTGCTGGCCCTGGGGCTCAAGGCCCAAGTTCTGAGACCCCAGAGTCCATACAGCTTGATTTCCCTCATGTGTCCTGTGAATCACTACATCATGGCATGCTCCGTGCAAGTTTCCTTACCCCCGGTAGCCTGGGCAGCGCATTGGAAAAGCAGCCTTGGCAAGCCCCTCTTTGAAACTCAAATGTATATTGAAGCCTGAGATATTCAGTTGTGAAAAACAGAACGCAACCTGGTTCCCTTCTCTGGGAAGTCCAGAGTTTCCCAAAATATTAGTGCATGCAACCCATTTCCCCCCCACCCACAACCCTTATTAACGCCTATGGAACAAGTGGCTCTGCATAATGTACTTTGCAAAACGCTGCATTGGAAAAACGATCAGGGAGGGCTGAGTCAGACACTCACTTGGCTCTCTATGATCCCCTGTTGTCACCCGGGAAGGCTTTAAAAATGATGGGGAGCCCAGCAGATGTCTTATCACCTGGGAGGGGGCCACCTGGGAGACCAGATCTCAGCTAGAGCCCTTTGAATCCCCAGTGCCTGCCCCAGCCCAAACTGCAGCTGCTCCCCCAGACTGGAGACCCAGGGAGGTGTTCACAGTTCCTTAGCTTTGCCTTTAGAAATCCTCACCGCCTAGGACCACAAACAGGTGTCCTGGGCCTGGTGGGGGTGAGGGGCAAGCCCTACTTCCCTCTCCTGTTGCACTGTGCATGGCTAATGGCTTTGTCACTCTGCATTTCAAACATGAACGAGAAATAAAAATCATCAACCTAAGAGTGAGGGCAGAGAGGAATAAATTCTGTGTTTAAGGGGCTGAGGAATCAAAGGAGGTCAGGGGAGGGGGAGTGCTGATGGGGGAGTTTTTTTGGGGCGAGGCATCTTGACGTGGAGAGTGGGGAGCGCTCAGTGTAAGAAGCAAACGCTCGTCACCTGCCTTAGACCCTAGATTATCTCCTCATTGCCAGGCTATGGGATTCTTCAACTGAACCAGCCAAGGGGTGCCACTCTTGTTAATTTGGGTAAATCCTTTCAGCAACCTGGTATCAGTTTGAGTATAATTACAATTAGCACGTGAATTCAGGTTTTTCTCTTTCTCTCTCTCCCTCCTTCCCTCCCTCTATCTCTCCCTCTTCCCCTCTGACCATGTCCCGCTCTGCCCCTTCCTTCTTCTCCCAGTATCCCCCTCTCCTCATCTGTCCCCCTCTCTCTCTCTCCCTGTCCCTGAGTCGCTTATGCTCATTAGTTTAAGAAGTCAGCCACACTAACGCACTTCCTTCTATAGTGCCTGGGTCTTACTTCCTTCTATAGTGCCAGGACCCTACAACAGAGACACCTGGGCCAGATGGGAATAATATCCAGTGAGACAAAGACAGATCTTAATCCACTTTGCAAATTAGCAAAACAAAAGCGAGGAACCATTGCTTTCTTTCTGATGGGCCCAAGTTGCCTGTCCCCTCTGGGCCACTAGGGTTGCTTTTAATTAATGAAACAGGTGTCAAAAAAACAGTGCGATTCAGGCCCAGGACAGCCTGGGTCACTTGCCAGCCCCAACTGTCTCAGTAGCTATCTGCCTCTATTTTCTGATCTCTGAAATGGGGAGAACAACAGGGCCCCGTTGAGGGAAAGCCAAGGTAACATAAGTAAAGAAGCAGACTGCCCCAGCACATGGTCAGCACCTGTAGGAAGGGTTGTGTGTGCTCTGGAATGGCACACGCGGGAGCCTGAGATGAGACTGCCCATGTCTGCTTGCTTATTCAGACATACTTCACATACTATAAAACTCCCCTGTTAAAATACACAATTCTGTGGTTTTCAGTATATTCACAGACTTGCGTCACCATCACCACTATCTAGTTTCAGAACATTTTTGTCACCCGCAAAAGGAATCCCAGACCCATTAGCTGTCACTTCCCATTCCCCAGCTCTAGGTAACTATTATACTACTCTACTTTCTGTTCTCTATGGATTTGCGTGTTCTGGATAGCTCTTTCTGTTTCATGGAATCATACAACACGTGGCCTTTTGTGTCTGGGATGGCCTCAATTTGAATCTCAGCCCCAGAATTCAAAAGCTGTATGATCTTTATCAAGTTCTCCCAGAATTCCTCCATCTGTGAAATGGAATTAAAATCATAGTAGATGCACCATAAAGTCATTAGGAGGATTAAATGGGCTAATTAGTACATCTAAAGTGCTCACACAGGACCGAGCTCATAGTAAGAACTACTTAGATGTCAACCTCCAATATTGCTACTATTGCTATTATTGCTAATATGCTGGTCCCCTGCCCCCAAGAATGTGACCAGTGGTGGGAATCCAAAGATAANATCATCACTTGTACAGCCTGCTCAAGTAGGGGGAGCCAGGCCTGAGGTCCCCAGGTGGCTGCAGAGGAGACAGGCTGTGGGGAATTGTATTGGCAGCATCCTTCAGGAGGGTCAGATTCTCCCAGGCGTGTGGACACCCTGGAGACAGCTAAGTGGAAACAATGTCAAAACAACTGGTCACTTGATTTCATTCTGCCCCGCACAGGCTGGCTATTTTTCTCTCCTTTTCAACTGGTGTTTGGAGGGTGAGCTGCTCTGTCCTCTCGTGATTCGCACTGCTAGGTGGTTACCTAATGGGGAAGATTATCTATCTCCTTTCACAGGCAGAACTAAGCCTGCCTTTTGTCTGTCTGAGGAGTAAAACCAAGTCCAACCAAAGTCAAATGCCAGGAAATTTCAGCACTTCCTTGCATTTCGTATAGCATTGCCTGCCAAGGTCTTTGAAATGGTCCCCCCTCTAATACTCAGAAGGGATACCTAGCTGAAGAATAAAACAGAACAGAAGCAACTACAGTGGGGGTAGGGGGGGTAGGGGAGGAGGAAAGAAAGAAGGAAAGGTACTCCGTGCGAAATGATAGGACTTCTCATTGGAGGAGCTTATGTAGCAAATAATCGGGAATAAGGAGACTGGTTTGGTTTTAATGGGGCTGCTATGCTGAAAGTCTTTAAAACAGGAGCTGTAGATTTGGAATTTTGTAATGCTGTGGATGGAGCCCTCTTCTGGAGAAAAATTTCAGCAGATATTAAAACAAGATCAAACACACAGAGATGGACACATATGGAGAGAGAGAGAGAATACTGTTTTAGTTACTTAGATGGTATGTCATGCATATGTGAATTGAATTCATAGTGCATCCTTCTCCTTACCTGCCACTAAATAGAAATCTCCACAAGCAACTGTTTTGTTTTTTGTTTGTTTGTTTTTTTGGGAAGGAGGGAAAGAAAGAGGGATCTTATCAAGAACCTAGCTGTCATTTTACCTAAACAGTGAACTTCAGACTGAGACTCAATGTACACATCTAAATGCTGGTACTTTTAGATAATGCCATTATTGGGTACATTGGTTTGTTGGGCAATTTCACTGTAACGCACAGAGGATACTTTTAGAAGGAAATAGATTTTATTTAATGGAAAACCCAAGGGCTAAAGATAGAAAAGGATAGAAGGGAGGGAGGCAGAGCAGGAGAGTTTAGCTAAGACGACTGTTGGGGCTTTTAATATAGACAGTGGCATTGCATAAATTCCAGATCACACAGTCAGCCTTGAAGTTTATTAAATCTCATTGGGGGCCTACTAATGAAATTGTTCAGACATGTTAACTCCCCCACGCTGACTCCTTTCACCACTCATATCTCTGTTTCC
>NW_017731369.1:3112639-3115603 GCF_001890085.2 Hipposideros armiger | reverse complement strand
ACAAGCGCAGCCATAGACAATTATATAAACAAATGGGCATGGCTAGGCTCCAATAAAACTATTTATAAAGACAGGCTGCAGGCAGAAATTGGCCCATAGGCCATCGTTCACAACCCTTGAGTTAGATGATCCCAGATGTCCAGCCACTTACGGCAGCTGAAGGCAGACGCTGTGTGGCCCGCGTTGGCTACAGGTTCTGCCGGCAGGGTCCTGCAGCTTTCTGCAGCCCCGACATGGATGAACAGGGACACTATCACAGAAGCCTGAGCTTCAGGCATTGATTTGCAGGTACCGTCTCCTGCAGCACGTGGAAAAAATAGCTCTTTGCCACTCCCCGAGAAAAGAGACTGTGGCCTGGAGGCTGCGTAAGGCAGGAATGGAGGCTGCCACATGCTTTGCAGGCTCCCCAGGCTCCTCCAGAGGCTGAGCTCACTTCCTGGCCCTGCCCAGGCATGTGGTAGGGCAGCTCTCAGCCGAGCAGCTGCTGCCCTCCACCCCAGCCCAGCCTGCACTCAGCTCGGACACACTGGGGCTTTGTGCTCCTGGAGCAGATTGGCTGATGCTCGCCGGGGTCTTTCAAATGAGATATGACACGTCAAGACCTGCCTATTGCTAATGCTAATGTTCAGGAAATTTGACTTCTGTTGGCAACTGATAAAGAAAAAACAATTACTTTTTTTTTTTGGTATGTGTATGTAGTTATGTTTATCTTGACCTTTAGGGTCTGTCACTATGGAAAACAAGAGTTATCTGAGGCTTACCTGGTGGTATGGGGCGAGTGGACAGATTTGTCTCATATTNATCATGTGCACATTTAACTCATAGACATCCAGCTCTTCTACCAAAAAAGAGAAGGAAAAAAGAACCATTTAAATCCTGCAATTAAATGCCGTAAAATTATATCATGCATATATTCTTTATTATGCACTGTACATTGTTATAAGCATTATACATTGTTACATATTGATTACAGTACAGGGTTACATACACAAACCCACATACACTGCAATTTAACAGGCAACTCAAGAGATTTCAAGGTTAATGACAACTCTGTTTGCCTTAAACCTTGACTTCATAATCTAACCCCTGAGTAAAATGCAACTCTATTGTGTGTAGACAACAATAACGATTCGAGAATGATTTCAGACAAATGAAATCAACCAACGAGCAGTCGGCTGAGTTGGGCATTAGGCTGTGGTAGGTTCCAGTTGGTTGACACCATTTGCCAAGCACCATTTCTGTCCTCCATCAGCTCACAGTCTCGCTTTGCAAATAAACCACATAAGCGTAATCGTAAGAGGTTGTGGCAGGACCCGGTTTAGGAAACAGATGGAAATACTCTCTCACCCAACCGGCTGTGCGCTCCCCTGCCCCTGTGCTTCCTCTGGCCAGCTGGGTCTCCATAGCACTCATCACCCTGTGAAAGACATCACGTGTCTACCTGATCATTTTGGACTGTCTCTCCCACAACCAGCATGGAAGCTCACCAGGGCAGGGACTTTGCGTACACTGTTCACTTCTGTATTCCTAGGGCTGAGGAGAGCATTGAGCGCTTAGTGGGTGGTAAGATTTGCCGGTGAATGAATGAATGAATGAACGAATGAACGAATGAATGTGATTGTTTAGACAACCTCTACGTTTCTCCCATCTTCTGTCCCCAGACACCCTTAGTCTGTTCCTCCAAACTCAACCTGCTTATTCCTTATAATTGTTTAAAAATAGTGTAAATAGATCCAAGTCAAAGATGAGGCCCTAAGGTAGCGTTCCGGGGCTTTGGCATACTGGTACCATCTAGTGGGAAAGAGAGTATCTGCAGTTGGGCACTAAATCAAATTCGGAGGGCTTAACAAAACAACAACCATAACTTCCCTTCATCATTCGTCCTACTGAGGAAGTTGGCAGTAACACACAATGGTGGCAACTGGAACCTCTTAAGTACTCATGCCTTACACTTATATAAGGCCATTCTAAGCACCTGTCATGACTCCCATTTTTCTGATCAGGGCTTTTCTAAAACCATGGTTGCTCCCCCAGAGCTGCCAAGGCACAGCAGGGAAGTACAGAGGAATTGATGGTGCCAGGGGCCACCCTTGGCAAATGGAAGATGGGCATAGGCGGATGTACCCCAATCTCCTATCCTGCCAACAGACCATTCTGAAGTGAGTTTTAAACAGTCCTTCCACGGAGCCCCAGCAGCAAGGAACCCCAGTTACCCATGGCAGTAACCAGCTTAATGGCACGGTTTATCGGCCTTCTTTCTTTCATGTTCCATGCTCCTCAGGTCTGTGCCCTGGAATCATCTCCCAAATTAGCATCCAGCATCCAAGCCTGTGTCTCCATCACTGTTTGGGGGAACTCAATCCAAGGTAGTGTTTAACACCAATGTACCTTTGAGTGGCAAGAAAGCCTCAAGAGCTATAGTCCAGATAATTACTACAAAAGCTAAATTATTATATATTTTAGAGCTGACCTGAGAATTACGTTCCATAGTTGACCACCAGCATCTTTACCTTGATCAAAGTTCATGCAAAATAATCCAGTGAGACGTGGTCCTGAACAATTACCACAATTCTCATGGTGACAAGAGGCCCAAAAAAAGTATGTGGTCTCTCTCCCCAGCTTCTACTCTATCCCAGTTTGACCAACTGGGCAGGTGGCTAAAAGTTTCAATCAGCAGTGTGAAAACTACAGCCAAATTCAGCTCTACCTGATTTTGTAAACAATGTTTTATTAGAACCCAGTCCTGCCTATTTGTTTACCTAATGTCCGTGGCTGCTTTTATATAACCAAGACAGCGTTGAGTAGTTGCAAGAGAGACCATATATTTACTCTATAGACCTTTACAGGAAAATATTATGTACTTGTGGTTTAAATCATCGGTTGCCACGTTTTTGGATTCCCAGAAGCAAAATTTCAAGATAAACAAACACTAGAGAATGGACAAAGTTTTGCCAACAACAAGTT
>NW_017731369.1:3108694-3111394 GCF_001890085.2 Hipposideros armiger | reverse complement strand
TCCCGGGCCCACTTTTAGAGACCAGGAATTAAAAAATGGCATCACTGCAGGCAGCCATTTTGACTCTAGGAGAGCCAGAGAACAAACTAGTCAAGGGAGAGAATTCTTATGTCATTTGAGGGGATAAGGAAGGCAACTTTATATACACTAATGAAATATGCAGGAAAATACACATGCACAGGAATCAGAAAATACATGAGTTCAAACCCTGGTCTCAGTGCTCAGTGGCTGTGTGGCCTTAGGCAAATGATTAACCACTCTGAACTCCTTTTCATCATATATAAAATGGAGATAAGAATAGTTGCCTCGAAGGGTTGCAGTAAGGATTTGAGATAATGTATGCAAGTTGCACATTGTAGTAAATTGTACAGTACAGTAAACTGACCACAGTTATTTTGATGTATTTTGAATAATCATCATAAGTGCTCATGGTACTAGCATGCACACCCACACACACAATACTGCCCTGATAAAGCCTCCTGGGAAACAGATGCTGGGAAGATGTATCTAGAAGATAAGATCCCACCAGACCAAATGATTTTATGAGGCATGAAATCCCCAGGGGAGTGATCTTCAGGCAGCTACCACTATGGGAATTGTGAAATCCTTCTCGAGGGAATAAACTTGATTTTTTTCAAACGCCCCGTGAATTTTTAAATACACAACCATTCTTCCCCACAAAGTTAATCAGATGCTCAAGGCTGAGGTCCCATGACACCTTCAAGCTATAAATTCCCTTGAAACACAATGCAAACATTAATACAACCAACATTCCTTAGGCCTCTAGTATTTCCCTGTGGTGGGGTGAAGTCATGAGCACAGGCTTGTTGAATCCTCACCAAAACCCTGCTGGGCAAGTGTACCCATTCTCTGTCTTTGTTTAGACACAAGAGGAAAGAGAAGAGGAGGGAAATAAAGTTAAGGTATCTGAGGTCACACAGCATGCAAATGGCTGGGCCAGGATTTAACGCACTTCTCAAAGGCTGAGAAGTCTCTCTAACACTCCTGACCCACTCCTCTGGGTCCCGGCAGACGGTAGGCACCATCATTTCCCCTGGAGGGCCGGGACTGTGTTGTATTCATCTCTGGATCCCCCAATTTCCAGCATTCTTGGCACTTGGTAGATATGAAAAAATAGGGGCAGAAGAAAGAAAAGAGGGGAGGAAGAGAGGGAGGGCAGAGCAACCCTCTCCCCAATCCTATTTTCGCCTCGATTGTGTCCTATTGTCACAGCTACCAAATTTGCATTATTTCAGCTGTTTATTTTTTTGTTTCTTATTGGGTGCCCTCTGTGGACCACAAGCCCCATGAGAGCAGAATTCACTTCCATCTTGTTACCTATGAATTCTCTCAAGGCCTCAGCGAGTGGACAACTGTACATCCCTCACCTTCTCAGGATAACAAAACTGAGCTGCTGGGCATTCATTGTTGCCATTGGTGGTGGTGGTGGTGGTGGTGGCGGTTTTCAAAGGAGCCAGTTGTTGAACATTTACTAGCACATGACTGCCTGGCACCCAGCTGAAGACCCTGCTACTATACCTAGAAATATAAGAGTCACCAAGGCTTTAACCAATGGGCTGAAATGAAGGTCCGTTAGCATTCCAAAAGTGATTGCTGAAAGTAGTAGATCATTATTTGCCTCATGTAAGAAATATTTCTAGTACTGCTGATTGAATGTTCAAGAAACGATTAAAGGGCTTCGCAGTGTTTCACTCAAATATCTTTTGCATGAAAAGCCTCAGAGATTGGTTAATTACAGAGGCTACACATTAGTCTCTGTAGTGAAGGACATTTCCGGGCCCCCACGGTGCCCATCCCAGATGCAAGCCTGGATTGAATCTATGGGCATTAGTGTCACTGGGGCCCTGGATGTCTCTCTTGAGGTGCGCCACCGCAGCCTGGCTAACAACCCCGTGGAAATAGTTCTCTTAGGATGTCAGACACCTGGGTTCCTAGTCTAAGCAGGTGTCTCTAGCTTCCCGCCAATTGACAGTAAGGACTCAAGCTTGCATCCTTAACCCCTCCCTGGCCCTCGCTCTGCCATCTCCAGGCACAGCTATGAAGCCCTGCCGAGTTCTTCCCTAAATGTCTCTTGGATGCTCTGCGTAGGGCGTGTCTACTTCTCCCATCTGCACAGCCACTCCCTCGTCTAGATTTGCCCCATGCTCTCAGGCCCACACTGGCTTCTCCCCTCCACCGGTACCCAGCTCCAGTCCATTTGCTACATTGCAGCTAGGTGACCTTTTCAAAATGGAAACCCGACCTTGTCACAGTATACCCTCCTCTCACTACTTCCAGTGGCTGCCCGCTGCGCCAGGACAAACACCAAAATCCTTGCAGTGGCTGACAAGGCCCCACGGCCCCGGCGCCTCCTAGCTGCTCCTCACATCACGCTCTCTGGGCTGTGCCATGCTTCCTTCTACCCAGAGACTCCCACCAGACTGTGCCTCTGCCTGGAATGCTTTTCCCCACCCCCACCTTCAAGTGTCCCTTTGTCTGTATGCCTTACTACGCCTCCAGACTGACGTGAGCATCAGGCTATCCGGGGAGGCTCCCAGATCCTTCCTCTGGATCTGATGCCCTTCTTATATTCATTCATTCACTCATTCACTCCTGTTTACGAAGAGCCTACTATGTGGCAGGCACTGTCTTAGGCCCTGGAGATACAGGAGTGAACCACTCAGGTAGCAACATGTGCTA
>NW_017731369.1:3100235-3102971 GCF_001890085.2 Hipposideros armiger | reverse complement strand
ATCGATTCTCACTTAAAATCCTGAAAAATCAAGATTCTGACTCCAAGAACACACTCCTCATTTTAAATCAACATCTCAGAATTCTGTGGAACATTTTTAGTCCCTCCCAAGTGACTGCTCCCTAAACCTGAACCACTCCCTACAATCTTAATTCTTGGGGGATTACTCATTCATTGTTAGAACTTTTTTTGGCTAGTTGTGATACCCAAATACGGGGGGGGAAAGAAATCATATTTACAGTGGAATTTCTAGCTCATGCCTCTTTTGTTCACATTCATTATTTATTATAGCCAAATTCCAGAGGCCAGTTCTGGGACAGCCTTCCTCCCCAAAACACCCCAGGGGAGAAAAGCAGTGACTGGGCCTCAGCTTCACCAGCTTCCAGCCATTGTTGCTTAGAATTCCTGTTCCCCCTTCCCAAATGCCTAAAACAGCAACCAGCCAATAAACGTACAGAGATTGATGGTTTCCAAAGCCGGGACCCAGCGAATTACAACCGAGGTGGAAAAACACGCATGCTTGCCTGAACACCCGAAGGCTGAGTGACTAATTTGCTTTATTACATTGTTTTTCCCTTTCTTCTGTTTTCTCTCTGCCTCAGGAAAGTTTTGTTTTTGCTTGTTGACTCAAAGGTGCCAAGACTTTCCCCACTTTTCACACCGTGGCACGCAGAACCCTGCACTTGAACCTCTGGCTGGTTCGGTCAAGTGCACCAAAATGATTCCTCTGCCAGGTGCTCTTGCTAACAGGATATCAATTACTGTTCAAATGTGGACATTTGCTCTGATAACGCATAACAACCGAAGAGAGAAATCAGCCCTTCAGGGCAGGCAATTTAATTCACAGGAAAACTTCTGCTGCCCCCCTGTTTTAAGGAAACTGAATGAGCTGAGAGCCTTCAGAACCCACCGAGGCCCTGGGTGAGGAGACACACCAGTTGCTTTTCAAAAGGCATCGAGCGAGAAGCCCCTCAGGCAGAGGGACCGCTGGGTGCTGTCCTGTGGCCTGTCTTGCTCAAAGGGAGGCATGACTTTGGGAAAGCCCTGGAATCCAAACTGAAGTCAAAACATGTCCATAGAGAAAAGGACTGTGAAGTCCTGGGTGAGGAAGTGGTAGGTGCTCCTGGACACCAGACAGCTCCTGGTGTGCCAGGCCTCAGGGTCAGTGCATCCCCTAGGGCATCCTGTTAAATGCAATCCAATCTGTCTAGCAATCCTGGGAAGGCGGTGAGATTATATCACAGTGGAGAACCTGGAAGCTCAGAGAGGGTAAGCACCTTGCCCAGGGTGGTAGCACTAGCATATGGCAGAGAAGATGTGTGTGAGCTCGGAACCACCCAGCTGAGTTGGGATATATTTATACACACACATACAACCTCAGGGAGAGAGTCCAGAAAGTCTGGTAAACTGGTTCACAGACAGGCATAGATTTGTGGCAGGACTTGAGGCTACGCGGATCCTAAAGAATCGGCCAGCAAAGCCCTGGGAGAAGAGGAGTATAACTGAATGGGGGCTGTGTTCCAGGGAAGAAGGAAGTCATGAGTGGGGGGAGGGTGCTCAGCAGCCAGGCACCACCGCCCACCTCCACCTTCCACTGTGAGTCGTTTCCATGGTCATTGCGTACCTGGGACACTGGTCTATTTCCATCCTTAAACCCAGTATGGCTGCAGCAGTGGTCTCCCCTTAGAAAGCTGCACTGCCTCTCCACATCCTAACCAGCCCCTGCCTGGGGCCGTAGCTTCCTCACCCACCCACTGACTCACACATGTGGCTCTTCCCCTGGCACCCAGGAGTCCTAGCCAAGAACTCAACACCCATCCTAGCACCCCAAGGCACTCCCTGTCTCCACTTCCCTTGTCTGCCCGGCCCTGCCTTGATCTTACACACCCACTTGTAGGCTGCCAGGTCGTTCCAAGTGCCAGGGAGGCCTGGGAGGACTAGGTCGTGATGCTTTTAGAAACCACAGGCCCCTGAACAGGGCTGGGCGTGCCCCTCAGCCTCCAGCACCCCAGATCTGGCTTCCTCTGAGTCCTGCTTGCCTGCACACAAACTTCTCAAAGATCGAGATGCAGAGGTAGCCCTCCGCCCCTCTCTCTCCGATCCCCGGGCCCCTCCATCATGCCGCAGCGCTCCGAGGGTTAACAGGCAGCTGCAGCCCGGGTGGGCAAGGCTTGAACTTTTCTCTGTGCTCCGCACCTGCCAGGGAAGGCAGCGGAGGCGGCAGTTGGGGCTCAGGGCCGGAGCTCCGGCAGGCTGGACAAAGGGGGCGCAGAGAGCTGGGGCCTGCGCCCTGGTGGGGGGGACGCGCTCTTGTCCTTCCTGGCCCGAGGTTGGGGAGGGAAAGGACCGCGATGCCTGTGCAAACGGAGCTGGCGCCTTTGAGCGACAGCAGCAGCCGGGCTGCGGCGCATGGCTGGCCCGAGGCACCTTTCAGTGTGCCACCGGGCTCGGTGAGGGGGCCCCGGCGCTCCGGGAAGTCAGCGATGCCAGGCCGGCCTCTCCAGCGGCAGAGCCGCCCTCAACCCGAACCTAAGAGGCGCTTCCCCGGCTCCGCGCTGGGCTGGGGAAAACCAGGGCTCCTTGGAGGCGCCTCCAACTGAGTCTTTCTCCCGTGCATGAGCCTCCGGAGAAGGCGAATGGAAGTTACCCCACTTGATGTAGGCGAGAATGTCGCCCCTGCTTGCAAAATAAAGCACTCGGGAGCTCTCTAGCCCTCCTCTTAAAACACACACACACA
>NW_017731369.1:3073755-3100125 GCF_001890085.2 Hipposideros armiger | reverse complement strand
AGAAGCCGGATCCCCGGGACTGAGAATGACCTCCCATCAGAGCCCCCCGCTGGCTATCTTTGCCGCCGCTCCAGGAGTCCCCCAGCTCCCCGTAAAGCCCCCTCGCTACGCCGGCGACAGGCAATCGGAATGCAGAAACGGGGCGCGGGGCGCGCCCTGCAGCCCCCACTTCCTACCTGGGACAGGAGAACGCACAGGACCAGCGGAGTTCTAGGCTGCATTTTGCCCAACTAGAAGCGCCCGGCGGCGTTTTCATTCATGCACGCGGCTGCACTGAGCATATTTTCCGTGGGAGCCAGGCTTTGAGGAGAGGCTCTGCCTCGCCAGCCAGCCAACTTCCCAAATAGATCAGCGGCAGCATCACGAAAGCATTGGGTAGAGGCTGATGACCAGGACCAATGGCTTTACAAGACGGATTCCTTCATAAAGCTCCGTCGTTTTGCATGGCAGATACGGGGCGAGCACCTCGCGCACAGCGAGCCCCTCTGAGGAGGCAGCCCATTTGCTTTTTTGGACTGTTGGGGCCCAGCCTCACAAATCACGCTGGGCAACGCCAGCCGGTTCCACTTTTACAGAGAATGGAATTGAACCAGGGGCTGGCCGCCACTTCCAGCCCAGTGCAAAAAAGATTCTCTTTATTAAAATGTTAATAAGATCCACTTTCTTTCCAATAAATCAAATAAAATGACCTCAGCAAATTCCAGCCCTTTCTATGCCTGGAAAGACCTGGCAATGGATTTTTTTCCCCTTTTTCTTTCCTTTTTTTTCCATTGTGGCCCAAGTCATGATGGTGTTTGGTGTTTCCCTGCCATCTCACAAATCACAAACACGACAGATCAATTCTAGCTTGCAGAAAAAAAAACCCATCCAGGAGCAATAGATTTTATTAACTGCTCAGGTGAGAGTCTGACTGGCCTCCTACTCCATGAATGTGCATCTGGCATCGAAGTTGGAGCCATGATTTGAGGAAACTTTTTTTTTTCCTAGATGAATGTGATCTTTCAGAAGCTCCTAGCTATCCCCAGGGATCTTATAAGTGGGGTCCTGTGGTAATGAGGGTAAGAGGGATATCTAGGTCTGCTTCTCCCAGTCAGAATCTAAGAAGATGAATGAAAGCCCTTGCTTTGTCATTTCCATGCAACCTCCTAAAAAAAGGATTTAAGGTGTTCTCTGATAAAGGACATTTTTGCAATAGAATTTATGCAACCAAAATAGAAAATCTGGGCCAGGAAGAAAAATTCAGAAAACTGAAATGCTCTTAATATATTTGTTCTGATTTGGATCTGAGCTTCCTGGTGGCTAAAGCAATAAGAGAAACATGTAAGTTACATGGTTTCCATTATAGAAATATGTATATAAATATCTTCTGACATAATTTCCCCTGATGCTGAATACTGGAATAAATGTATTTTGACATCTAATATAGCAGGACACTGAGCAATGGACCACACTGAGATCCAGTGGGTTGAACTATAGTCCCAGCCTCTGGCACAGGGCCTGGAACATGAAGACAGCCATTAGTGTGTTTTAAATAGACATCTAGACTTAATCAAGAAGTAGTGAGGGTGGGGTGGGACAAAGATTTTAGAGCCCCAGTGCCTAAGCTTAACGCCCAGCTCTGCCACTGATAAGTTACTCTGTACCTCTGTATGAACACTATTTAAATGAAAATATAAATGGTACTGAACTCATAAGGTTGTGGTGATGATTAAGTAACAAAATCACCACTCGATAAATGTAAAGTGATGCACTTTAAAAAGTTCTTTCCTTGACAGCTGTTCCATCACAAGGTCATCTCATGTGGTCCCAAGGTCACTAATGAAGATGCAATGCCATCTGACTGCCTGGCTGCTTTCGGCAGCGCTGGCCCAACAGATGGCAACGTTGGCCAAACAGCCCCCAGCAGAGCCCAGGAGAGGTGAACGCTGCTGCTTCTTCCAGCTTTCCACTGCTCTCTTGTCTAAGTAGGCATCGCCGCCTGAGCTTCTGAGAAGAGTAGTCGCGGGGTTTGACAGACGATGTGCTTGTCTTGGCTTGGAATCCATGTGTTGGGAGACCCATACCCACAGTGCTCACCAATAAGAGTAAAACAGGGTACTTTGGAGTCAGATCAGCTTCAAATCAAGGCATCTTGAAAGGTCCTGATTTTTCTCCATTCCAGGGTCCATCATGTCTGTCAGGGGCCAGCTGAGCCCATAGGTTCAGGAGAGAGAGAGAGAGAGAGAGAGAGAGAGAGAGAGAGAGAGAGAGAGAGAGAGAGAGAAGCTCAGGAGATGATAAACCATGATAGGGGGTAAAGATGGCAGAAACACTATGTTCCGGCCACATTTCCACAAGCAGCCACTCAGTGAGGGAAGCACTCCTAAGGGTGGGGTGTTTTCAAGGCCGCACATGTACAAAGTGCAAAGCAGTATTATTGATTTTATAGTTCTGCAGGCCCTTTCTGTGCCCTCCCTATCCCATCATTCCTAGTGCTGCTCACTTTCTCCCTTGCTGACCCATGACAGGGTTGCACTTGACGCCCCCTTGTGGTTAGCCTGGGAATGTGTGACTAGCTCTAGCCAATAAGCTGTGAGCAGAAGCGACAAGTGTCACTTCAAGGCTAGAGCATTTAATCGCCAGTGTGAGACAGGCTGCTTTCCCTGGAATAGGTGCTGAGATGGAGATTTGCGCAGGTGGCTTCTTGAGGCGTGTTCTCAGGAACAACAGCTGCAAGATGGAGGGGAACAACATCGGCAGAGGGAAAAGGTGAACGCAATTGCTGCTGCAGTAGAGGCCCCAGCCAATCCCAGGGGAGCTCTGAGGCTAGAGTGGTCCTTCAGAGATGACCCTAATAGAGTCAGGGACCTGTCTTTGTGCTCCCAGTGGGCCAGTTGTTGGCTGTTCCCCCAAGGAGGGAAATAATCTTGGGTGAGACACCTTGATTCAACCAAGAGCAATGTTTCAATCTGACTTTAGTTTCATCATCTATATATAAAACTAAGGCCCTGACCCACAACAGGTAACAAGAGGCTGTGGTTCTCAGGCTGCGGATGACCTCATGCATCTGATGGCACCAGCGAAGATAGATGTAGGTTGCCTGACCAAAATTCTGCTGATTCTGTCTCCACCCAGGAGCTATGCGGGCATTCACCAAGGTTCTGGGCTTTTGTCCTGAGCTAGTCTACTGGCAGGCAGCATGGCTCCAGCCAGCCTCACCTGATACCAGGTGGGTGTGCCCAAAGGGCCAGTCCCCATCCCTTCTCACCTCAGTCCCCACAGCTTAGATTTTTAGGAGTTGGGAGGTGTTAACTTCAGGAGTCTTCTTAGGTCTTGTGGCTCACCTCTAGAAACCTATAGAAGCTAGGAATTTGAAAAAAGATTTGTCCATAAAATGAGACATGGTTTGGGATCTCCGGGCTTCACTTATATTGGACAAGTTGCTTTTATTCCTCAAGCCTCAGTTTCTTCATCAATAAAATGGAAACAATAACATAACAACACTCTAAGGATGGTTTTAAAAAATGATGTTACTCTTTTTTTCCCTCTATCCCCTATTCCCCTTTTCACTCAGAGCATGTGCATTTCACTAAAAAACAAGACGTCGGGTTTTATTCAAAAATAACAGAAGAAAAAAGCATATCATTCCAGTGATAAAAGGCCTCTGAAGAAGAAACCCATTTTTGATGGTTTCTTTTGCCTTCTTTTTTCTTCCGCTCCCTAATGGGGGGCTTCTGGCTGATGAACTGATTGATGGTGACAAGTAAAATACGGAAGCTGGAAACCACCTCCTACTTACTTACCTCTGCTCTACCTCCCCCGCCAAAGCCCCCACCAAGCCCGGCAGCATTTTTAGCTGTGGGCTCTCTAAAAGCTAGAAACTCTGTCTGTATTCAGACATATTCCAGGTTCACACTCCTTTTTCAGGCACATGTCTGGCTTTGGAGCTGGTGGGATCATCATCCAACAGTCCGCAGCTGTCTCCTGAGGTGCCAGAGATTGAGGCTGTTTCCTCTCACTGACTGATGTGGATGAGGACATGATTTCTGAGTATGTGAGGTGGCTGCATGGGTGTGTGCAGGGCTCGTGTGTCACGTGTGCAGGCACGTGAATGTATGTATATGGAGAGGGGCGACTGGGATGTCATCCAGCAGAGAAAATGTATTCTGATTCTGGGACCCTTTGAATTTGCTGTTTGTGGTGAGGTGTTTGAATAGAATCATGATAAGCCAGGCAGATGTCCTTACGAGACACAATAGTTATCAGGTATGCAGGGGCGCTTGGTAATCGGAATGTACTTGGAGAGCAGGGTGGGGGAAGCCCACACCATACAGCATTACAACGTAGCATAATGCTGAAACTACACCCCTCGCCATGGGATAGCCTGCTGAAAACACCCCAGATCATGACAGTACACCATCCCGTAATACCTGGCCACCCAAAAATAGCATCCCTGATCATTCTTGAGCCATGAACCTCCTTTATGATTTTTCATAGCCCTGTCTGTTTCTTGACCTTATATTATAAGTGGTCTGTTGCATTATTGTCTCAATTCTTCACGCCCACCTGCTTCTACGCCTTTCACCCCTTGACTTTGAGTTTGGACATATGAACTTGCTGTGGCCAATGGAATGAGGCCGAAACGATGTGGCGCCATTTAAAAGCCCAGGCCCCAAATGTTCCTGTGCATTTCGGCTTGCTTTCACTAGGATTCTACCAATGTATTCTACCAATGTATTCAACATAACATTCACGGGCTAGCTCCATGGTCGTAGGAAGAGAGATGAAGACCTCAGTGGACCTAAAGATGCATGAGCAAACCAGCAGAGCCCCATGCAGGTCAGCTGGCTCATAGGTATGTGAGCTAAAAATTAATTATTGCTCTAAATTTGGGGGTAGTTTGCTATGCAACAATAGCTAACTAATAATTACGTTTGTTTGTTTGTTTATCATCTGTCTATCCCTCTGGCATATAAGCCCTACATCTGTCTTTTTGCTGCTTTTAGAACAGTGTCTGGCATACAGTAGGTGCTCTAATGATTTTTATTGAGAAGATGAATTAAAAATGACTTCTGTACTGAACAATGCATGATGCTGATAGGAAACCCCCTACATGTACTGCCCTATCAGAAACACTTCCTGATGGTGGCAACTCAATCCTCCCACATGGAAAGCATTCTATCATCCTGACACCCTCCACGCACATGTGGCCATCTAATTCTGCCTATGAGAAGGCAAGGTCTTCTTATGACAGTCTAAACCAGGATTAGACATAGTAAGGAACATTCCACAGAGGCTAGTATGAGCATACAGGAGCTGGGGGTCGTTGGTGAAGGACACTTGGAGTGTGACATCCATCTGAATTTCCTCAATGTATGAAGAGCCCAGACATCTCAGACTGAGACAGAAAATACTCTTTAGCTTGTGAGGTGCTGCACTAATCGAGTGTCCTCTGTGCATATGTGTGATATGATCATGACTTCCACACTAGCACGGAGAGAAAATCTAGAGTGACTTTTAGGCCATCTCAGTTCTACTCGCCTAACTGTCTTTAGGAGTTCAGTCCCTCCTGAGTAGCAAAATCGGGCGTTCAGACACCAGTTTTATCCTGTGAACTGGAAGCCCCCTCTAGGTGTCTCCCTTACCCAAAATTAGTGTCTGGGGTCATTCCTACACAGAGAATCATCTCAATTTGAGAAAGCAGTGGTTTTCAAAGTGTGGCCCCTGGACCAGCAACATCGGCATCCCCTGGGAACTTGTTAGAGAGGGAAATTCTCAGGTCTCACCCCAGACTGACTCAGAAATTCAGGGATGAGGTCTAGCAATCTGTGTTTTACAAGCTCTTCATATGCATAGCTTGAGAACCATTACTCTAGAGAATACTCCGCTAGTCACTTACATATATTCATTCATTCATTCATTCATTCATTCATTCAAGAGACATTCATACAGTGCCTATTGCACGTTAGCCACTGAGCTAGGCAACAGGGAAAGGAATGAAAAGGCATGGTTTGTGTGCCTCAGAAAATATGACTCATGGAGAGAGAAAGGCATCATTCTCTCACAATGTGCTACAGGAAGTGCTGAGAAAGTCAAGGTACCAGAGTTATGGGGGATCGGGGTGTGTTTAAAGAGGCAAGGGGTCCACTGTGGTTGGTTTCCACTGTGTGTTAAAAATCGTGATGGAGCTCTACTGGACAGAAGTTGGACTTTTTGTATCTGCTGATGAGAAACTAAATAATAGCAAGAGGCAGCGCAAATTCAACACTTTCTTCAACTGGATTTAAAGCTTATTCTATACAATCTCACCTAAGGTAAAGTTGCAAATGGCAGTGCCTAGAGGCCTGGGGGCATTATTGATAGTTGACAGATAATGCTTGGTGTGCATTTAGTATACCATGGCCCTGCAACCACCACTGCCACCTGCCTGTCTGTGGTCCCAAGAAGGAAACTACTGAGCTAGAGCAATGGGGAAATGAGGAAGAGGGGACACTTGCAGGGCAGGTGATCAAAGGAATGGCAGAAAACAAGTTTGGGCAGTTTGGGAGTCCAGCATAAAAGTCAACATTTGGAGGTTGAGCTTTATTCTACCAGCAAAGGGGAATCCTCCAAACTACTTAAACAGGGAAGGTTCAATGTCTCGTTCGCATTTTAGGAAGGACACTCTGGCACATCGGGGGTGGATTGCCTCGAGGCCCATAACTACGGAGGAGAGGCTTCTCGGAAGACCACCACTGTACAGATCACATAAAAGATAACAAGAACAAGAACTCTTTTTCTCAGATTTCTAACCAGAGTGCTGTATAGGAATATTACATAGCAATCACCCCTGCTGCCTAGCACTATCTAGGAAATAACACAAGTTTGTACAATAATAGATAAATGTAACACACTTATTCAATTACAGGAGATTAATTTTGGGCTCCAATTCTTCACCCCTCGCTGCATGTAATCCCTGCCTCATTAATGGTGGAGTGAACTTCCTCCCCTTCGACTTCGGGCTTGACCATATGGCTTGCTTGGGTTAACAGAACGAGGTGGCGGTGACCGTGTACAGTTCTGAGTCTGAGTCCTGGAGGTCTCACGTGTTCCTGTTTGCTCTCTTACACATTGCCATCTCCAGGAAGAGAACACTCCCTGGTTACCCCACAGGTCCAAGGAGGATGAGAAGCATGTGAAGCGGAGCCACACTCACCCATCTGAAGTGAGAAGCTGAGTCTAACTTAAACAAGCCTAACCCCAGCCGAGGAAAGGTGCAGGGAATGTGCTGAAATCCAGCACAGACGCTGATGTGCACATGGCCAATGCTTAATGCTCACCACAAATCCAAGTCCTGAGTGATTTCTCAACTCACCAAAGAGTCCTCTCTTTCCATCCGCCTAATCCAAGCTGGCTGTCTCCCTGGAAAGTTCCAGGATCCTTCTGGAATGTTCACTGCAAAGGTACTGGATCTATCTCTGGTTGCTTTTCTCATACCAGCATAATTGTGAGGCCCCTCCTCTTAGCAATTACTTGGGAAATTTATTTACAATGCAAAGCAGATCCGTGAATGTTTGGAGTGGATAAATTTATTTGCAATGGAATCCAAACCTGCCGCTAGCCCTAGTAGATAAAATTGTGCTGCTTCCATAAAAAGCACCACCCGCCCCCCACCGCACCCCCCACACACACACCCATAGGTGGTGATTTCTGTGGTCTTCTATGAATAGGCCAAGGTCGGGTCCACCAAAATGAGCTGGGGAAAGTGAATCTGTGGAAGCAAGTTAAGCACAGGAAACTACATTTTAATGATTCTGAATGTGTATCAGCTGCCAGAATTTAACCAAATGAGCTCCAGAAAAGGCAAATCCAAGTCTCGTTTGTTCCTTAAGCTGAGTTTTTGTGGAGTCAAAATGGCCGGTACGCAACTTCCATGAGGTCAGGGGTGACATCTGTCTTCCTTCCCCTTGGATGCCCCTTGCCCACACACTGCCTGGCACTGAGTAGACTTTCAGTAGATACGAGTGGGCTGCGTCGATAAAAGAGGACAGATGCATGGGATAGGTCCTGCTTAGCCCTGCACATCTGCTGTTTGTCATACTTCTATTTACTGCAATAAAATGAACCATCAAACACTACACCTCCAGTATCAGCATCCATCTCCTAGAGCAGTGGCTTTCAAAGTGCTGTCCTATTTTGTGTCCCCATTCAGGCCCAACACTCTCCATGGAAATGCTAATTCTCTACACTGCTCCTGTTTCATAGACAACTCAAAAGCAAATATGTCTTGAATCATAAAATTCTCTCCTAGCACATGCCAGAAAAGGGAAACTCACCACAGCCCATGAGGCTTTGCAAAGCTATCTCCTGCCTCGCTACCCTAATCCATTCCCTTTCCACTTTCCCCCTTGCTCACTGTGCTCTGCTTACTCTCAACCATCAGACATGCCAAGCTCTTCCCTGCCCCAGGGGCTTTGCACATTCTAGTCACTCTGTCTGGAATGCTGTTTCCTCCACTTCCAGGTCATTCTCATCCTCCCAGAAATGTTTATATGTCACTTCTTCAGAGGAGGAGCCATCCCTCACCAGCTCATCCTTCATTAGCTCATTTCCTTGTTTGTTTCCTTCATGGCATTTTCTATTGGGTCATCGGGAAAGTCATGACGCATTTTTGCATTGGAAAGCATAGAAAAATACGTCATGACTTTCCCAACGACCCAGTATTATTTGTCACTGCTTTATTTATTGTCTGCTTCTTTCTATTTTGGTTTTCCTCACTAGAATATGAGTTTCGTGATGGCAGCTACATATCTGTTTCCTGATCATTGTACTCCAGGACCTAGAACCATGCCTGGTCTGTGACAGGCAGTCAATAAACATTTTTTTTTAAAATAAATGAACAAACCAATGATTCTATGTCCATTGAGAGTAGATGGACTGTTGGCTCTCTAGATGCATTAATCTCATTAGGAATACCAAGCAGTGGCCCAATAGCCAGTGACTGCAGGAAACTGCCGGGGAACCACTGTGCAAAGCTATGGCCAGGGTTCAGTGTGCATACTTGAAAGCCTTATGTTGTATAAGATATAAGACCAGGAGTCCGGGGGCCCTGTGGGTGAGCTAAGTAAACTACACTCTATAATGTTGCCAAGACCAAGCTCATACGGGGTGTGGGGCATGCCCTAGGTGACCTGAGGACTCAGTTTTTCCAAGGTGACTCAGGAGAGGCTGAGGTGAGTTGAGACACACCTGAGCAAGACATAGGAGAGTATTTTCAACACCATTTGCTCTTACTTGACAGGTCAGGAATCCATCTAAAGCCTTTCCTGTGTGCCAGGTTCTTGTTCACGTAATGAATCTATTGATGCGCTTTTTGTACCCGGGAGACTCTGAAGACCACAGAATGTCAAGAGAGAAGACAAAGAGCTCTTGTTGCTTGTCATGGAGCCTGATGGGTGAAGAGACAGGTCTCGGCATCTTCCCAGAAGATGTTCATAACCCAGTTATTACTCTTTGGGGGGAAAATAGTTATTAATTTCAGGACTTACCTACTTTATTGCTCTTAGCTAACACGGCTTCCATGCCCATATATCTCTACTCACTTAACAAAGAAAGTAGAAAAGGACAACAATTCATTCATTCATTCATTCATTCATTCAGCAATTGTTTTGATAATAAGCAGCATGATACAGTAAAAAAGAAGCATTTTTCCATAATAAAGCTAAGTAATTGATCTCTACATTGCCAGTCTCCTCCACCCACCCCCCCAGTCTGCCTTCTATATTGTTGCCAGAGCAATTTTTAACCCAAGCAATAAATATCAAGTATCTATTATGATCTAGCCATTATTTTACTCGGCAATGAATAAAAGCAACTTTGCTCCTGTACCTATCCTTGGCATATATGTTTAAAACCTCAATGTCTCCCCATTGCCTTTACGTTAAAGTCTAAATCCCCAACTTGGTATTCAGTGCCATACATAAAGTTTCTACATGGCTGCTCGACTTTATCTCCCTCAACAAAGCTCAAGTACCAGCCACACAGAACATTCTACCATTCATCCCACCTCATGCCACTTCATTGCCCTTCAGGCTACTGCATTGCACAGGACCTTTGCACATGCTACTTTCTAGGACGTCTCGTGTGTAGGCCAAGTTCCACTTGGTGGGCCACAGCTCAGTATTAAGGACCAACCACCTCAAATCTCATTTTCTCCCAGAAGTTGCCCCTGATACACCCAGGCTGGTTTAAACTGCACTTAGAACATGTCCTGATTCATTTACTGGAGTCCCTCGCTGGATTACCATCTGGTGAGGTAAGGAACCAAGTCTTATTCTCAACTCTATCCTCAACAAACCCAGTGCCAAGCACACATAGGACTTCAAAATAACATCTATTAATATGTATTGATACACGTGCATGAAAAATAGTCATGAGAGCGAGGCTGTCTATTAAGCACCAGGCATTTTTCCAAGTGCTTTGCACTCATGTGTTTCTCATTGAATCCTAAACAGCTCCATATGGAATATGAGTATTCCCTTTTACTGGTGACCCATGATAAGCAAACCTGCCCTGGGTTGAAAGAGGAGAAGGCATTGACTTGGGAGTCCGAGCACATGGGTCCCGGGTCGGTCTCCATGGCCTATTTGTGCCCTAATGTAGAGCAGATCAGTATTCTCAAAGACTGTGTTTCCTTTCTTGTCAATAAGCACAACCTTTGGAATCAGACGGCCTAGGCTTAAGCTCTATTCTATCACCTACTCCAACAGGCTTAAGCAAGCTAGAAGGAGGGGGTGCACCACACAAAGCAACTATCAGGTAAGGTCACTGGACACCCACCCATCTTACAGATGCCATGGTCCTCAATCCTCAGAAAGTGGATATCCTTATTCTCATCATAAAATACTGTCACTATGCTCATAATATCTGAACGGTTGGGCGGGCAGCCCATTATCGCTCAGCACTAATCAAGAACACAGAGTCCACAGGATCATAACTCATTCCTCCTTTCATTTATCCGTTCAGTCAGTCGGTCATTAAAAAGTATGGACTGTGCTGGGCCCCTTTCCTACGCCAAGTGCTATTCCAGGAAATACAGCTGGAAATGCAATAGTGAACAAAACAGACAAGAATCCAGACTTCAAGAAACTTGAGTGCTAGTGGGGTTGCAGGGGATGGGAATAACAACATTAAAGATATAAGAGAAGGGGGCGGCCAGTTAGCTCAGGTGGTTAGAGCACAGCCTCATAACACCAAGGTTGCGGGTTTGATCCCTACATGGGCCAGTGAGCTGCGCCCTCCACAACTAGATTGAAGACAACGACTTGACTTGGAGCTGATGGGTCCTGGAAAAAAACACTGTTCCCCAACAAAGTTTTAAAAAAAAAGATATAAGAGAAGATTTAAATGGTGACAAGTGCTCTGGTGAAACGCAGGCATAAAAGGAGGAGAGAGAGCATGGGAAGCAGCTTGGAATTCCATAGCTGCTGATGTGTATTTCATGGTTGTTCTGTGCTTGCCATCATTCTAAGCATTTTGCATGTGTGCACTCATAGAATCCTTCCAGCCGCCCTAGGAGGTAAGTCCTATTATTATGATCTAGTTAGAAATGAGATGATGAGGCACAGAGAGGTAAGATGCCCTGCACAGGGCCCCATAGCTAACAAGGGGCAGAGCCAGGGCTTGACCCCAAGCGGTCTGGTTCCTGAAGTTAGTTCCTTGGCCAACCAAGGTATGCAGCAGCCTTGGTACAGACAGGATGGCTTAGTCGGTTTACACTCCTCTAGATGCATGTTTGGAAGGCTTCTTCTTTTGTTTCTGTTCCCTTCTTCCTTTGCTCTCCCCCTGTTTCTTCCTCCCAAGCGTCTGGCTTCATCCAGTTACTTAAGGACCATGAGTTCCATCCTCCCCTTACCTCATGTCCTGCAGAGCTGCCCTGCCCATGGATCTTTATGTCCAGAGTGGGGCACCTACACATTAACCAATGTCCTCTCACAGCAGTTGAATGCTATCATGCCATGCCTGGACGGGGTGCTAGGATAAAAGTCATCTCTCCACCAGAGCTGAGAAGGAGCGTGAAAATAGAGGGTTAGAGTGATAGAGAACCCCATCCTGCCATCATCCTCACTTTTCAGATGGAAAAAAAAACTGACTATAGAACTAACTACAGGAGCTAAGCTGGGATTTGAATTCAGGACTGTTTGAACCTAAAGCTCTTAACCACTAGACTTCTGTTAATTTTAAAAAAAGCAGCTCTGTGCCAGGCAGAAGATAGGTATTTAATTAAAAGCTGGCTTGAAGAATGAAGGGACGGACGGACTAGTGAATAAAAAGGCCCGAAGACATGGGCAGATGTACACAGGCATGAAAGCCAGGTAAAATAATAAAGGCATCATGTGCATGAATGCAACAGGAACCAGCCCAATCTGTTTGATAAGCAGCTTTGGAAATACCCAAAACCAAACAGTCTTCATGGATATTGTTGTAAATACAACTTTGCAATCTTGCAGCCTGGCAGACTTAGCCTTGTTTTTCAACCACAGTTTTGTAAGGGTAAGCTTTTTCCTTTTACAGACAAGGACAAGTGTGTTTAGGGAACATAATTTGGGGGAGGCACCTGGTCACACTGAGACCAGTGCCGGGGAGGGAAGACTGCCGCTGGGGAGAGGCAGAAATGCAGAGGTGAAGGGAGAGGGAATTGTGCTGCTAATCCCTCACCCCTGTGACTTTACCAGCCTGTAATCACCTAATAGCAGGGCACATAATTGGCAGAAAAGATTGCCCTGCCCTTTACATGTGTGTCTGCAATTACTTTTCAAACTGGGGCGATAAGTGGCATGATTGGTTTCCTTATGAAGCTCCTAGGACACAGGGGGCCTTTCTCCAGAAGCTGTGGTCGATGCTGTGGGTCACGAATGGAAGAACCCCCTGCAAACGTACATCTTCCATCACTGAGGAATAAATCCGCAAGTCCTTGCTAGGGTCTGACCTCATCTCCTCCCCCCTGTACTTGGCACACTCTGCTTCCCTCCAGCCTCTTCGCTGTACTCCATCACTCCACACTTGTTCTCGTCCCGGTTTCACACTGGCTGCACCCTCTGCCCGTATTTTCTCATACTTCCTAGAGGTCTACGCTCATGTGTTACGCCCCAGAAAAGCCTTCCATGAACACTGTTATTTAAAATATCTCGCTTCTACTCCCTAACCCCAAGTCGCACTTCTCGTTCCTCTGTTTAATTTTCTTTGTATCGCACGCCACAGTAGGACGACATGTCTTGCTTGTGTGTCTGTTTGTTTAATTGAGTATTGTCTGTTTCCTGACTGGGATGGGAATTATATGGGTAAATCTTTCTCTTGATCATCACTGCATCCTCAGTGCCCAGAAGGAAGCCTGCGACAGCGCTGAACATGCAAAAAAGATCAGTGACGCCAGTGGTTTGCCAACTCAACCACACATGGACAGACGGCAGATCCAGCGCTGCAAATGCCCCATGGGCCACACAATGGACGTGTGCTTTCTGAGTCCAATGAAAGGCATTTGAGTGAAAGTGGAGAGCATGCGCTCTGGAGACCCATGGGCCTGGGTTTACATCCCAGGTCTGTCATTTAGAAACTGTCCCTGGACCACTCTTGTACCTTGAGCCCCCAGTTTCATCATCGGTAAATTAGGGATAAATACAGTAGTTCTCTCAATCAATTGTTGCTTGAATTAAATGAGGCAATGCTTGTACAGCACATTATCCTATACCCGGCGCATAAAGGATTAGAGCTATTCAATAAATAACAATAGAGACCCGTGTTTCTGCTCATACTATGATGGGGAAAAGAGAACGGGACATACAGAATAGTTGAGTACCTGCTAGGTCATTTCCCTGCATGACCTTCTGAAATAGTCATGGATATCCTTGGTTTCTAGATGAGGAAACAGAGGTAGCTTGAAACCAAATGGTTTTCCCAGCACCACCCAGTTTCTAAGTGACAGACCCGACCTCAGAATCAGGTTCTCTGCTTCGTCACCACACCAGATTGCTTCTCCTGAAAATGAGAACAAATCACAGAAAACAAACAATACATGGACACAAGCAGCCCGGGGGCATGGACAATTTAGTTTGAGACCAGTTTAAATTCTCCCAAGTCTTTTGCCATGACAGCTCCAATAGAGAAGGATAACCCCTGGGTAGGGGTGCCAGATAAAACACAGGATGCCCAGTGAAATTTGCATTTCAGATAAAAAGCAAATAATTTTTCAGTATGCCATAATTAATTGCATTGCACACTTTTGATAATTTTCTCTCTCCCCTCTCTCTCTCCTACCCTTCTTTCCTTCCATTTTTTGTTTTTGTTTTTGTTTAAATTTGGCAACTTTATAGCCTTGTATTACTTATAGCCCCTCATTGAGTACATGGTTATGAGCTAACCAGTGCTCCCCACAAGGGTGGAAGTTTGTAGAAGTTAATTTGGAGCTTCTGTCCAGTTCATGGTCCTCCTATCTGATTATGACTCTGCACCACTCACAAGGGTAGCCCCCCCACCACCATGCTATCCTACCCTGCCTGCCTGGGAAAGATCCCGAATCACCCTTGCCAATTCAATTCTCTCTCTTGAGAATTTTTTTTAAATTAAAGTTTATTGGAGTGATAATTGTTAGTGACAATTGTTAGACAATTGTAATACATCATCTATATATCATATTGTGAGTTCACCACCCAGAGTCAGTTCTCCTTCCATCACCATATATTTGATCCCTTTTACCCTCTCTCTTGAGAATCTGAACCAGGAAACATGGAGAGTGGAAGACGGGCGCTAAATCAAGTCAATGTCCCATGGAGCCATCCGATAAATTTGTTTATTTATTTTTTCCTCTCCTGTATTTTTGCTTTTTTTTTTTTTTTAAAGATTTTACATTGGGAATTGGGAAAGAGGAACATTGTGTTTTCCAGGACCCATTGGCTCCAAGTCAAGTTGTTGTCCCTCAATCTTAGTTGTGGAGGGTGCATGCTCAGCTCCAAGTCCAGTTGCTACTTTCAATCTTAGTTGCAGGTGAGCACAGCTCCGTGGCCCATGTGGGAATCAAACCGGCAACGCTGTTGCTCAGAGCTCGCGCTCTAACCAACTGAGTCACCTGGACTGCCCCTCTTGTTTTTTGGATTTGCTTTTGCTTTGGTTTGTCTGTTTTGTTTCAAGTGGGATTTTGGCTCTTGAAATCTAATCACTCTTGACTGGGCCATACCTCTCTTGTGGTCATTTTATTTGTCCATGGGAAATATAAAAACGACCTATTTCTTAGAGTGCCTGGATGAAGGCCTTATTCTGCTATTTATGTTTTCAATTGGTTGCATTTTATTTTAAATGAGAAAAAGAAGTCCTATTGAGAGGCCCATGTAAGTGTTCTCAGCTTTGAAGCACACCCTCCATCCAGTCTTCAAGTACCATCTGGATGGAACAGGTGCGTACATGGGGAGGGGAAGAAACTGCCTTCTCTGAAGCAAAGTGAAAACCCCACCCTAGGCATCCTGGTGTGGGTCTCCCATGGTAGGGGCCAGACTCCTTCACTGTCTGACATCCATGGCCTTATCCTGGCCCAGTCAGTGAATTTCTTTATAAACCCCCCAGAGGAGGAAAGTGCTAACAGAGCCCTGTTATCCCCCAAATTTTGGAAAATAAGTCCTGAAAACTCCAGATGGACCTGGGAATTGTTTATTCCAGTCATAGGGGCTTACCATCCCTCTAAAAATATCTGGTCAGCCATGTTTGTGACAACTGTCAAGTCCTTCTCACTTGGCCCCCAGCCCTGGCCCTGGCCCCGGCCACCTCAGCTCTGCCCAGTTCCTGATCCTTATGGTCTGGCTTTTATTTCTGTCCTCATGCTTATGACAATCCACAGTCAACTGAACTTCATGTCACTTACTCAGAAACTGAAAAAATCTCAATTAACAAGAGAGCCAGACTGTTTTACTCCACTCAACCTACACCATGACCCCTTTGTAGATCTTCAAAGCTTTACTCTCTTGGAAAAAGGCTAGAGCCCATTAGAGACACTGCATGTTTCACTGGACAAAAATAGTGACTTCTTTCAAAGATATGTTATCTGCAGGCTTTTCAAAAGCCTTTTTGAAGTTCGCTAACTTATGGCAAGGGCCACCTGCCTGCCCTCTGTCGAGTATCCCAAGGCTTCGTCTTCCCCCCACAAATGTCACACGGTCCCTCCTCCCCTGATGACCACGTGGCAGTGTCCACAGGGATCTTCTCTCGTATTTGTGAATTTTTTTAAGCCTGTAAACTTGATGGATTAAGGATGGGCAGTGTGGTTCCCAGGTCTCTGAATGGTCAGTATAGCAGTCCCCGCTTATCTGCAGTTTCGCTTTCTGCAGTTTCAATTACCCGCGGTCAACTGTGGCCCAAAAATATTAAATGGAAAATTTCTGTTATGAACTATTCATAAGTTTTAAACTGCATGCCACTCTGAGTGTGTGATGCAATCTCATGCCAGCCCACTCCATTCCACCCAGGACGTGAATCATCCCTTTTCCAGCAAATCTACACTATATATGCTACCTGCCTTTTAGTCATTTAGTGGACGTCTTGGTTATTAGAACAGTTATCAGCTATTTTGAGAGTAAGAGAGAGAGAGCCACATTCACATAAATTTTATTGTAGTATATTGTTATAATTATTCCATTTTACTATTAGTTATTATTACCTTTATAAAGGTAACAATTTATAACCTTTATCATAGGTATGTATGTATAGGTAAAAACATAGCATCCATAGGGTTCCATATGATCCTTGGCTTCAGGCTTCCACTGGGGTTCTTGGACCGTATCCTCTGTGGATAAGGACGAACTACTGTACTCTGCTCCTTCCTTTCTGCAATGCAGCTCTCATGAACTACAAAGCTTTCTTTAAAAAAAAAATCAGGATTTTTTTTCTGCAAAAACTTTTAGATTGAAAGCAAAAATTGGCTTCTGTAGTTTTGACCTTCAGGTCTGTGTGGTGCCAAGCATTCACCCACTGTGTTAGTTACCTATTGCTGCCTCAAAACTCAGTGGCTTAAGTCAACAGTCAGCACTTATTATCACTTCGAGTTTGTATGGGTCAGGGGCAGCTTAGCTGGGCAGTTCTGACTTGAGGATCTCTGTTGGTGGCCAAGAGATTGACAGGGACCATGGTCATCTGAAGGCTTGAGTGGGGCTGGAGAACCTTCTTTCAACATGGCTTCTTCTTGTGGCTGGCAAATTTGTGCTGGCTATTGGCAGGAGGCCCCAGTTCTTCTTCATCTAGACCTCAGACAGGGCTGCCTGAGCTTCCTCATGTCATGGTGACTGGTTTCCCCCAGAGTGAGAGACCCAAGGGGCCAGGGTGAAAGCTGTGATGCCTTTTATGACCTGGCCTCAGAAGTCACACACTGGAACCACCACGGTGCTTTATTGGCAATCTGAGTCATTGTAGGAGGAGATTCCACAGGGTGTGAATGCCAGCGTCACTCCGGGCCATCACACAACTGCCTCCCACCCATATAGGGATTCGCCCACTTGGTTGGACACCAAGCCACCATGCTTGTCTAAGCTGCCAATATTTAAAATTATTAAAAATGTCATTATTTATTAGGGAAAAGTTCTTCTTTTAAAACATATATAGAGATGATATTTCATATATTCATATACATGTTTCATATATATATGAAATAGAGAATCAGTGAGATCCACATTAGTGCCAGCTTATGTGAGAAAAGATGGGGCTGTATTGATCAACCATAAGCTTGAATAGTCTGAAGTGAAGCATGATCGACAAAAACAACCAGACCAAAAAAAAGGGGCCACTACAATTCTAGGCTATATTAATAGATGTAGAGGATGTTTGTCAAAGAAGGTGATAATCATACTGATGGATGAAATAGTTAGAGGAGACTGGAACTCTGAACTTAAGCTTGATATCATACCAAGAGGGACTTTGATAACCTGGAGTAGGTTCAGAAATGAGGGAGCAGGGGTGAAATCCAAATTGAAAACATAATAAGAATACCAAGCATTTTACAATCATTACTATATCAGATTACTATGTTTATACCCCCAAAACTAAAATGTCAAATATTAATGCCCAAGGTGACAGTATTAGGAGGGAGAGCCTTTGGGAGGTGCTTAGGTCATGAGGATGCAGCCCTCATGAATGGGATCAGTGCTCTGATAAAAGAGACCCCCCAGAGAGCTCCCTCACCCCTTCTGCAATGTGAGGACACAGCAAGATGTCTGCCACACAGAAGAAGGCCCCCGCCCAACCATGCTGGTACCCTGATCTCAGACTTTCAGCCTCCGGAGCTGTGATAAATACATTTCTGTTTTTTGAAGCCACTCCGTCTGTCGTATTTTGTTACAGGAGCCTGAACAGATTAAGGCAGGCATCATCTCCAATGTATTATCTCCAGTGATCTGTTTTCTTACCATCTATCACTTCCCTCAATCTTCCCTTCCCACATTATCTAGCATTGATCCCCCCTCAGACAGACAATACTGCACTGGGGCACAGCACTTCACAGTTACCAAGTGCTTGCTCATCTGCCTATTATCCTATCAAGTTAAGTTAGCCCTGTTCTCTGGAGCCCCATGGAAAAGCAACCAAGAGCAGGCTCTTTGGGGCACAGGTAGAGAGCTATATATTCGTTTCTTAACCCAAGGAAGAATACCTTCACATATGTAGTAGTGCAACCTTATGAAACAGGAAGAACAAATTTACAGGTTCCCGCCACACAGAAGGAAACCAAAGCCCAGAAAGCTTCCGTCACGCAGCCATGGCTTCACCACATGTTGGTGACAAAGCCAGAACCAGGAAACCAAGCAAGCACTGGGACTCCGAGAGCTTTTCCCTCTCTCCGCACCATCACAGAAAAAGCCCTCCTTCGGTTGAGGTGGAGGACATAGAGGACAGCAAGGAAAGTGCTTTCTCATGTCGCAGCAGCTCGGGAGCCCCAGTGGTGGCACCCCTTCGCCACCTCCCCAAAGCTGAACGCAATAGCGGTTTCTACTTATCAGTCCCCATTCATCTCCCTGTCCCCCTGTGACATTCATTATGGGAAACACAGGCACCAGGGGAGGGCAGGAGCTCGAATCGGGAGAATGCACAGACGCCCTTTGCTGTCGTTAGCAGCTTTCTTTTCCATTTCTAATAAAGTCTGTTTAAAAAGCCTGTGTCGGGGAGTGTAGAAAAGTAGAGCATGAGGAACAAAGCAAACATCTATTTTATTTGTGTGACAAAGACTCATGGGAAAAACCAGCTTTGGCATAACAACGTGGCTCTTCACGTTACATGAGCAAGAGAATTCAAAAGAGCTTATGGAAAAGACACAGGGGATTATTGGGAGCATGGAGAGGTTTGGAGAGCAGGCGCTGACAGGCACTGCAGGGCAGGGCACCCAGCGGGTAGCAAGGGGCTTCGGAATTTGAGCAGAGCAAAGCACAGCCCCCTTAGCCCCAGAGACTCAGGGCAGGCAGAGGAGGAAAAGGCGAGGGGAGGTCGTGGAGGAAGCAGCTCACTGATGAAGACCCTAAATTCTTGGGCCCCCAGTAAAAATTAGAAGTGGCCTTGTCATTCCTTGTCCCCACAATGCCAAGTAGCAACTTCCCACCTCTTAACACAATTGCAAAGGCTGGTGAATGGGGTCTGCAGTAAAAAAAGGCCTCTTTTATGGATTTGGAGGAAGAGGAGGTGGGAAGGTCACAGACACTTGCTTGCTGGGAACTGGGACCTCAGACCCCAGGGCAACCTCCAGGAGAGGCCTCCTGAAGATGGGGTGTCTACTTCTATTACCCCATTCCCTCCCCTCAAGTCTACACAAAGGACAGAGCCATGGGAGAGGCCCAGGCCTCCATTAGAATGAATGAGTCAGCACTTCCCAAAGTTTAATGAGCCACCTGGGAGCTGGGTCAAAACGCAGGTGGGAGGGACCTGAGAGGGGCCTAAGTTCTGCATTTCTAACAAGTTCTAGGCGATGCTGACCCTGCTGGTCCACAGACCATACTTTGAGTAGCAAGGCCATAAGCTTCAGTTTTCTCTGCTGTAAAATAGATTCGGCTGATAATGACTAATGATGAAAATGGTTAATACCGTTATAAGAACACCCTCACCTTATCATCATCGGAACTAAAACACTGGTTCTAAAACCGAGTTGTAACCTGTAAAGCACCATACACAGGTAATTAACATTGCTGGATGTCCTCAGTACATCACCCAAACGCACCAGAAATCCAGAGAACTATGCTCTAAGGAAGCAATGGTGGGGGGGAGAGGAAGGGCCACCAGAATGCCGTGATGTTGCTTCTCTCCTGTAATTAGGGATGGCAGGGAAGAAATTCAGTTCTATAATCCTGTGCCCAAATCCATTTCTCCTTTTGCCTCTTACTATAATTGCGATGGGACCGAAATTTATTCACCTGTGGCTGTTCACCAACTGCCCCCTTCCCCAACTCAGACAGTGCTTTCAGGTATCAAAGATGACAAATCAGGGATGCTATGGGTAGAGTCCTGGGCTAGGAGAGTGAGAGGCTGCTGTCTGTGTGTGTATTTCTAGGAGGAAAAACCAAAGTTTAATGACAGTTGACATGGATTAGGTATGTGGGTAGGGCCCAGTGTGACCTCCAATGCAGGCTCTAGCCCCTCAACACTCACCTTTCCAAGCATGCTGGCAAATTCTCACTGCAGAAAACTGACAGCTACTCTGCCTGACATCATTCTCTGGCGTGGAGAGCTTATTCCGTGGTGCACAGAGCAGGCTGTGGAGCCAGGGAGTTGATGCCCCCAAGAATAGCCACCAAGCATTGACTACAAGACTTGATGAATAAATACTCCAGCTTCCTTGGCCCTCGGAGAAGGCAACTGGGATGCATGGTCTCAGAGTATCAAAAAGTTCCCAGTGGGGTTAAGCCCCAGTTGCCCACAGAGAAAAACCAGTTTATTAAAATTCCCTAAATAACATCCTTCCTTCCCTGTTGATGAGTTTCCTAGGTCTGCTATAACAGATTACCATAAAAGTTGTGGGTTAAAACAATAGAAATGTATTCTCTTACTCTTCTGGAGGCCAGAAGTCCAAGATCCAGGTCTCAGCAGGGTCGTGCACCCTCCAGAGGCTCTAGGAGGGGATCCATTCAGCTTCTGGAAGCTGCTAGGATTACTCCATTTGTGATCCCACCACTCCAATCTCTGCCTCTGAGATCACACTACCTTCTGCTCTTGACTTTGCCACGTAACTTAACATCTTCAGGTTCCAGACACTGGGACATGGAAATCTGTCGGGTTCCACTTTTCTGCCTACCTACCCTGTGCCTCTTCCCTATCCCCCTACTGGACTTCTTGGGATCATTTCCCAAATAAAACCCTTGCACTCAAATCCTAGTCTCAGGGTCTGCCTCTGGGGAACCGCAAACCAAGACACCCCGCTTCGCTGTTTGAGGACATACAACAAGATTAGAATTTCTGTCTGCACTAGACCTTTTTAAATACACACCTGTCGTGGGACTAGACTACACAGGCCAGGGCTTATAATGCAATGAGAGGGCTTATAATGCAATGAAAGATGAGTCCTTCCTCATAGTAAAAATCAGTCCCTCTGGTTCCACCACAGGTCCTGGTCTCTTCCACCTGCTCAGAATCTAAGCCATGGTGGTCACCTCCCCATTGCCCTCACAGTAGCCTCTCCCTCTCATTACCTCTGTCTCATCCACAGTGACTCTCTCCAGCCCTTCCCATCATAGAACAAAGGTGCCACTTCCAGGTGGGAAGCACATGGATGTAGGCAACTGAAGTTGAATGGGGCCAGTGGACACCTCATTCTCTGGGGAACACACATCAACCTCACTTATTTACCCTTTAGCGCCAGACAGGCTCTCACGAGCAGAGCAACATAAGGGGTGCAGCTCCAAGGGTTACTCTTGCCTTGCCCTCTGAACCCCAGTCCCAAAAGATGACCACAGGAACACCAACAGATTTTTCCATCATTTTCTTCCAGGGTCATAATATTTCCTCGAAAAATGTGGCTGACCAAACAAGCTGTGCCTAGGAGGTATTGGCCTAGATGGACATCATAAAAGCTGATACTCTAAGCACTTTCCCTGCCTATCGCATAGGTCCTCCCCTGTTAGAGTGTTTTTGCTAAAATCTCCATCATATACATAAGAAAACGGAGTATTCTAGAGATTAAAAAATTACCTTACGGTCTCACAACTAAGAAGTGACAGAGTAAACATCCCAAGCGAGGCTGATGGCCTTCTGACCACTCCTCCACACACCGCCCCAATTATAACTATAGGATCAGCTCCTGGCCTGCACCATGGCTACCTCCGTGGATGCTGCAGGGTGGAGGCGCAGCGGGTCTGAAACCCTGCTCTGTGTTCACTGCCATCCTGCCCTCTCACCCCAGGTCACCTCCCAGGGCCTTGTTGGTTCTCTGAGCTGCCTTTGACTGCTTCCTGGAAAATGACACCAAGGTTGAGTGACAGGGACAGGAGCTCAAACCTCTGCCAGAAAGAGAAAAAAAGAGGCCTGATTCCAGAAGGAGTGTCTACGCCCCTCTTGGCGAGAGTCTGCCAGGCAGCACCTTATTATGCTGTGAGAGTACGCACAGGCCTCTTCAAGCCCATTCATCATTGTTCTGGAAAGTCCATGCTTTGATGCGATAGCCTTGATGGTGTTTTTCCCACCGCTTCCAGCTTCAGCAATCTGGGAAGCGGAGCGATGGGTAATCAGTCTCTCCATCATTAGAGCGAATAGGAAAGATTCTCCTGTGGATGTGGCCTCCCAGGGTGGGTGAGCAAAACAGGGCAAGCTGAGGCTTCTGAGTGAAAGGGCTGGCTCACTGAGACCTGTCTCCAAACAGAGGCTGCGTGAAGATGGATGGTGCTGTGGCATGGCGCACTGGGAGTGTCCTTCTGCTTGGATCTTCAGAGAGTCAGGGATGGGCTGGGGCTGGGCCATGCATGGGGAGTGCGGAGAAAGCAGCCACTAGTTTCCAAGGATGGCCAGAAGAGACGAGAGACTGAGGCTGCCCGGAGAAAGGGCAGCCAGCAGCACTAATGACCTGCACAGCTGGGAACTCAGCACAGCTGTTCAATACGCAAGCTCTAGAGTCCCCCAACATGGGCTTCATTCCTGACTTCCCCACTTTTCTAGCTGTGCAACCTCGGGCACATTACTTATCTTCTCTGAGCCTAGATTTCCTTGACAGTGAAATAAGCATGATAAATGTCAGTGAATTTTTGAGGTTAAAATGAGATAAAGTGCATAAAATGCCTGGCACAGAATAAGTCTTCAATAAATGTTAGCTGTCATTAGTCTCATCATCAACAGAATGTGAGGCTCAATAATGGGGGCCCTCGCTTGGCCTTAGAGATAGGAAAGACATGTTCATGTCCTCAAATAGTCCACCATGTCCAAGCAAAGTCTTGGAGGCATGGGAAAGTGGGAGACAAATCATGAGGCTAGAAAAAAAAATAAACCGTATTAATTAGTGTAACCCTAACTGTCTAACAAACCCCAAAATAGCAGTAGCTTAACAAAATGGAAGTTTATTTTTTTACTCATGTAACAGGTCACAATAGGTATTCCTGATGGGAGGGCAAATCTGCCATCTTTTTTCTTTTTTTAGTTTCAGGTGTACAAAACAAGTAATAGTCATTTTAAACCCATGGCCCCAATGTTGCCCTTTATGTGAACATCTGGCTGGTGGAAAGAAAGAAAGCACGGGGAGTGTGTGTGAGAGGTTTGCATCTAGCAGGCCTAGGAGTTATGCAGATCTCATCAGCCCATGTTCCATTGGCTAGAACTCAGTCTCATGACCCAATTCCGCTGCAAGGAAGGCTGGGAAAAATCTGTATGCTCAAGAGAAAAAGGAAATGAGTTTTGGTGAACATATTCGATGAATAAAAATGAATAATTAAAGTGCCTCTTCTCAAAAAATCAGACCCATTCTTACATACTTGTCTTCAGAGCTCTGGAGGGATTCCGTGTGGAAAGGCACTGGCTGAATCCGTAGCCCTCATCACAGTCATGTGACCGCCAGCCAATTCCTTCTCTTTGGCCTGACTTTAGACTCCAAGTCCATGCACAAGGCAGGAAAAATAATGTGAGGCATGTCCTTTCTTGAAAGAGTGGCACAGCCAACACATGACATCAAAGAGAGATGAAGAAGCTGACCTCAGTTTTCTTAAAGACAAAGGAAGAAAGAGGAATCCAGTGTCAGAGACTGGGCTTTGAGAAACTCTCGTAAGCACCAAGAATCCTCCGTCTTCACTGTGAGGACACGAGGTGACACATGCCCCCATTATATTGGGCAGGCTGACCAACCCAGTCTGTCTGACTTTGAGACCTCTTGACAGCTGGGAAAATATGAATCGACCCTTAAATGATTGATTATGTTTGCATACTGTCATAGCTTCAAGCCGTAATATGGTCATGGTTTGATCTCCTGGGAACAAGGGTTTTAACTAACAGCTCACTGATTTTGGAAAGAGAACATATTCAAAATTGTGCCATGCAATCCATCCATAAGCCATCATCCAAATTATCTGAGGGGCATTCTGATCAACTGTCAACCACCTGACCAGGTCACGACATGGTCACCACCACCCAGGCCTTCCATGGATAATAGTGGAGTCACTCTGGCCTCTTCTAGGAAATAACTATGTCTGGTGACCAAGTAAATGGAGGTGCAAAAATGGCCTAGTTAATAACAATATAATTGTTATCAATAGGTAATCAATGCAAAAGGCTTTCTCTAAGTTTCAACTGAGAGCTATTGCACAGACATGATATTGATCTGTGTTTCAGTTTTCCCATCTAAAAAACAGAAATATTAGTATCCCTCCCTGTATAAATGAGTTTTTCATTTGGTAAATAACTCACTCCCTTTCCCCAACCTTCATGGGAGGAGTATGCTCCCTGCTCCACATCTGACTTGCTTTGGCCATTGAAATGTGGATGGAAGCCACAGTGCACTACTTCTGAACCTAGGCCTAAAGCGACATTATGTCATTCCACTTACCCTTCTGAGGGCTTCTAACCTCCACCACAAGAAGCTCTCCCCCGAGATAGTTGCTATCTCCTCACCCTGGGCCCAAGAATGAAAATATATTCAGCAGAGCCACCTGAGCCAACCCTAGCTGCCACACAGATATATGTACAATAAATACTTATCATTATATGCCACTGACATATACTACTCCATCTCTGACTCTGACCCTGTGCCCCGCTTGCTACACAGCATTATGGTAGCAATACCTAACTGATATACTCTCCATATGGCCAGAATATAGCAGCATAGGGGCCAGCCAAGTGGCTCAGTTGGTTAAGAGCTCGCTCAAGAGTGTGAACTCTGAGCAACAGCGGTTCGAGTCCCGGCGTGAGCTGAGCAGCCACTGAGCTGCCAACAGGTGGCAGGATGGCTCAGCTTAAAAATAATAATAATAATAATAATAATAATAATAAAGAAAGAAAGAAAGAAAATACAGTTTGTAATAAGAGGCAAGTTGCATAGAAAATAACCAAACAATTATCATGAGTTTCTTAGAGGACCCAATACTGGACCAGGTCGTTGAAACAGAGCTCTTGTTGGAACATGGCTATGGGTCACAAAACTTGCTCTCCTTTCCACAGACAGTTTTGCACATGGCTCCATCATCATTTACCCAGCAAGTGGAGTGGGAACTTGGAGCTCATTCCTTTCCTCATTTGGAAAGTTTATCACTAAACATCTTTGAAGTCAGGTTGGCCACACAAATCCTGTTTCTGATGGTGCAAATTTCCTCCTTTCCAAGGAAGGCAGAGATAATGACTCCAGCACAGATGGAGGAGGTTTCTTCAGGGAAGGAAAGCAGCATTTAGGTTGGTTAATGCCTTCCCTGGTGAGCCATTGTATTCTTGTTTGGGGTTTCTGAGCTCTCGTTTTGGATACAGGGAGACTCTTCAACTGAGATTTATAGCGCAGAAATAGTCAATAAGAACCAATGAATCAATCTGGGAGGCCATCTTGCCTCCACCTAGTACACTTCCCTCTGCTTCCCCCATGTATTTACCCTTTTCTTACAATCATTATTTATCCGATGAACCCATATTAAAGCACTTTCATGGGTATACTCAGCCATAGGGTATCACAGTACTTATGTTGATATGATTGATGCCTTTGCTTAATTAAATATGTGATTTTATTTATCTATTTAAGAAAGCATCATATATTTCCATTATGAATAAGTGCTAGGAAATATCAGTTTGGGTCCAGTCATGTTCTACATTGTGGAGGGCAGTGGGTAACTCAAACATCTCCTCGTTGTTTATTCCCCACCCCAACATTCTAGCAGAGTTCTCTTTTCCAGCCTGAGTTCCAGACGAGAGGGACTATTGCTAACACTAGGAAATTCTACATGGAATGGTGCC
>NW_017731369.1:3061489-3073425 GCF_001890085.2 Hipposideros armiger | reverse complement strand
CCCAGATGGAATTCTTGATCAACTTTCTCCCCCTACATATAGACACCAAACCTCCAAAACTGGTTTATCCCCAGTCATTCTCAATAAATAACATTTTCATCTTTTCGAGGACTTGTGTCAGGAATCTAGGAGCCCTCCTTACCCCTCTCTCTTCCTTGGTCCTTACCACCAATCTCTTATAAAGTAAGTAAAAAACACGTGGAGATTTCATCACTTCTCTCCACCATTACCACCTTAAGTCAAGCACCATTCTGTCTTCACTGGACTCCTGCAAACTCTTATACTTGGCCTTCCTCATTCCATTTTCCACATAATCAGTCAGTGATTTTTTAAAATGTAAGTCATTCCATATCATAGTTCTCTTCAAAACCCTCTGCGGACTTCCTGCTGTAAAAAAATTACCACAGACTTCATGGCTTAAAGCAACACAAATTGTTTATCATATAGTTCTGGAGTTCAGAAGTTTGAAATGGGTCTCATGAGCTAAAATTTAGGTGTCATCAGGGCCAGTTCCTCTCTGGAGGCTCCAGGTGAGGATCTGTTCCTTGCCTTTTCTAGCTTCTAGGGGCCACCTACATCCCTTGGCTCAGGGCCCTGCATCACCTCAGCCTCTGCTTCTATCATCCCATCTCCATCTCTGACCTTGACCTTCCTGCCTCCTTATAAGGACTTTTGTAGTTACGTTGCGCCCATCCTGATAATCCAGGATAATCTCCCCCATCTCAAAATTTGTATCTTAATCACGTCCGCAAAGTCTTTTTTGCCATATAAAGTAACATACTCACAGGTTCTGGAAATTAAGACAGGGCCATCTCGGGGGGCCATTATTCTGTCTACCACAATTACTGTCTCACCTAGAACAAAACTGAAAGTTGTCTCTTTGGCCTACAAGACCCAACATAATCAGGAGCTTTGCTTTCTCTCTGATCTAATACCCTACCACTCTCTTTCTGTTAAATGAAACCTCATTGGCTTCCTTGCTATTCTTCAAAAGAGCCAAACCTGCTGTACCTTCTCCCTAGGAAGCATTCCCCTAAATGTCCATGTAGCCTACTCCCTCATGTAGTCCAGGTCTCTGCTCAAATGTAACTTATAGAAAGGGCTTCCCTGACCAACTAACACAGACCCCAACGAGAGAGAGAGAGAGAGAGAGAGAGAGAGAGAGAGAGAGAGAGAGAGAANCCCAACGAGAGAGAGAGAGAGAGAGAGAGAATTATTGTTTGTCTCTTACCCAATCTTATTTTTCTCCTTAGCATCTGATTTAGTATATATTTATGAGATTACGCGTTCCTTATGGAACCCTTCCTTCCAAATATAAGCTCCATGAAATTGGAGACCTGGCTTTTGTTCAAAGGTCTTTATTCAAAGCCTAGAGAGTGCCTGGCACATAGGAAGCATTCAATACATATTTGGTGAACGAATGGTTGAAAAAAGAGTAAAATGTCTATTGTATAAGTGCAATGGGCCATATATACAAGGGATTTGGCTAATTACAACTGTTCAAAGGAGACCTAATAGAGAAGGGAAGAGTTAGGCAAAATTTGGAGGGATAAATAGACGTTGAACAAATAGACAAAACACCTACGAAGCCTTCCCAGATCTAATACTCCCTGGGTGAATGAAGTAAATTGAATTTGTGGACTAAGAAGTCAGTAACGTAAACTCTCTCACCTCAGGAAAAGAAAGCAAAGGGCTCCTCATCCTGAACCATGCCTACTGCTCACATACTTGTTGGTTGACAATTTAGACTTTCCCAGTTTACCCAAGGCTGTTTATAAGTGACAGGGAAGGCAGGCAAAACAGCTCGGGTATGACTGAGGCACATATCCACACGGAGTGAGAAGCGAGGGCCTTTCTGGAGATTTTTGGGCAATGATACACCTGAGTTTAAGCTATATCTTGGGAATGCAGAGTTTGTCTTTGTCCACTGTGTCATGTACTGATTGGGTCCCCACATGGAGGGTGCAGTTTGATCCTGTTCCTCTGAGGTGCCCGCGGTCTCATGACCCCAATCATGCCAGTACCCTACCCAGGGTAAAGGGTACAATCTCATCCCTCCAGGAAAGGAAGCTGAACTGGCAGACTGAATGTGAACAGTGGACAGCCAATAGAATAGGGAATTGTGCTTAAATTGACTGCATTGAGATACTAATTTTCCATGCCTCCTGGATCAAAGTCTATAGTAGAACTTGTCATTCTCTTGTGATTTGCTTTGGTTAATGGGGCCAGAGGTCTGATAAAGTACTTGAGCAGCTCTGAACCCGTGCCACCGCTCTGAGAATGTACCCAGGCTCACCTATAGGAGGAATGGGAGAGACACTTGGGGAAAACAAACTGACTTATCCCAACAAAGTTCATCCTAGACTAGCCTCAAGCAGACCTGCTAACTGACCAGTGATGGATTAGTGAGCCCTGTCCAGGTTAGCCACACCTGACTCAGATTAGCAGAGCGACACAGTAGTCACCAGTGACTCATAGGAAGTGGTATGTGGTTGTCGTTTAAGCCACGAGATCTGGGGATGGTTTGTTCCTAATTGATACAAGGTAAAGATGGACGGCTTATCCTCTGAAGGGGGTCAACACAGAGAGATAGGGGATGCTGTCTCAGAGGATCCATGGTTATGCTGGCCATTGCTAGGCCACAGCAACGCCATCACTGGACACAGACTTTACTGGCCATAGAGTCACATCTAAGAACTTCGAAAGGTAAGATGTGCTGCCTGCCTGAGTAGGATCAGCTCAGGCACTGGGGTAGTTCCGCTCCCAGTGGATGTTTGGACTGATCTGTAATTTTATTTTAGCCATCTGGGAAAAAAAAATGTCTGGACCGTTGCTGATGGCCTGTGAAAGTCTCAGGAAAAGGGAAGAGAACTTGAAGTTCTCCTTCCACTCATGAAAGCATGAAAGTAAGCTCCTTGGTAATGAAGAGCAGGGTGTGATGCTAAACAGACCACCTTCCCCTGAAGACACAGCAGCCACCCAGAGACCTTGAAGAAGCAGCACTGACAAAAAAACAAACAAAAACAAACAAGCACAATTTCAAACAATTCCCTCTAAAGTTTTCCCAACATTTGATGGACACGAGTGGGTATTCCTCAGACAGTAGAGATTAGTCTCAGATTTGCCCTCTCCTTGTAATAAAATCAGCTGGACAGAATTTTTCTTTCCAAATGTAAAACATTGTTTCCAAACAAAGGAAGTGAGATGTTTTCTACAGCTGCTCCACATCCATTATGCTTTGCAAAGCATTGTTTGTGAGGTTTTTATGCTGCAAAAGAATAATTAAGATGAGAGGCACTTCTCCTCTCTGAATCTTTTTTTGTTTAAACATGTTTTGCAAATGGCCAATATCTCCTGTTACTTAGGTTAGCATCCAGAAAATGTTAGCACTTGATTATAAGATCAGCAGTTAATACGCTTAATGACTTTTCATTATACCCAACAATAGCTGCAGTGGGTTTTAAAAATGCATTTTCATTCATATTCCTTTGACCTATCTATCAGAACCTTGAGGCGACCATGCTCTAACCATTTACCAATAATTGCCCTGGTTTACCTGGGGACCCTCAATATGCTATGGGGTACCCACAGACCTACAGAAGGAAGGAAATGATTTCTGGAGGGAAGAACAGAGTGTTGGCTTGCAACTAACTTTGTTTTTCAAGAGATCAGAGCCTGTATGTTCACTATTCAGTAGGGTGCTAGGGTTCCCCATGAGCTAGTGAACCTCAAGTCTCCATGGGGAGGGTCATATGGGAAAAGGCCCCAAACTGGTGGCTAACAGAGCCTCGTGGAGATGAGTGGGAGACCTTGCCATTGAGGAGTCCTGGGGGCAGAGGACAGCAGGCTGAATTGTGCCCCCTCCAATCCCTATGTTGAAGTCCTAACTCCCAATATCTCAGAATATGACTATATTCAGAGGTAGTGTCTTTAAAGAAGTAATTAAGTTAAAATGAGGTCCTGTGGATGGTCCCTAATCCATGATGACTGGTGTCCTTGTAAAAAAGATTAGGACACACACACAGAGGGAAGACCATGTGAAGACATGCGGAGAAGATGGCAGTCTGAAGGCCAAGGAGAGAGGCCTCAGAAGAAACCAGCGCTGCGGACCCCTTGATATCGGACTGCTAGCCTATAAAACTGTGAGAAAATGCATTTCTGTTGTTTAGGTCACCCAGCTTGTGGTACTGTTATGGTAGCTAAGCAAACTAATATGGGCAGACGCTAGAAGACACCCACATCCTGGGTGCAGTAGACACACCACTAGACATAGAGTGGTGTCTGATAGTCACAGATACACGTATTCACCATTGTGGTTCCTTTGGAAGCCTCCCTACCTGCCTCACACAGTGAGCTACACGCAAGGGGATTCTAACCCTCCCCAGGTCTCCATGATCTGAGGAACCACTGGCCCCATCCCACTCCTCACATCACAGTGCCTCCTGCCTGATGTCCTCCTGGTTCCCCGGGGGGACTTTCCCCCATTTCCTCTCCTGTCTGGCCTTCTAGATCTATTTCTCTGCACTGGGCTAATTTTCAGGACTTCTTCCTGCAGGCCATACTCTGCCTGCTTGATCAAACTTGGGATCTTGCACTCTAAAGAGTAGTCTTCCAATCAGAAACCATGCAGACACTTCAGCATAAACCAGGTCCATTTTTCTGTGGCTCAATGCTTCTCAAACTTTAATGTTTGTATAAATCACCTGGGGATCTTCTTGAAAGGACAATTATGAGTCAAGTAGGTCTGGGAGTATCCTGAGATTCTGCATTTTTAACAAGCTCCTCGGTGTTTCTGAGGCTGCTGGTGGAAGGATAACCTTTGAATGGCTGGGCTCTAGCGCAGGGTTTCCCACCCTCAGCGCTGTGGACATTTGGGGCCAAATCATGCTTTATGGTGGGGGTTGTCCTGAGCATGATAGGATGTTTACCAGCATCTCTCACCTCAACCCACCAGAGGCCAGTAGGATCCCCCAGTTGTGACAACCAAAAATGTCTCCAGACATTGCAAAGCATCTCAAAGAGGGGGGGGGGCGGTTCAGAACTTACTGCAGTGAGAACCACTTCTGAGCCTAGATGCCTAACTTGGAGCATTGCTTCCTGGAGTCCTTCAGGCCACAGCATATAGCAAAAAGGACAATAAACAACGGACCCATGGTGTGTGGGGCAGTGGAGGAGATGGTTTGCTGTAGGAGGGACCAGCCTCCCCAGGCTCATGCTAGCCACCAGCACCAGCAACATAATTTATGGGGCCCAACACAAATGAAAGCATTGGGACCCTATTCAGAAATTATGAAGCATTTCAAGATGGCACCAGCAGAGCCCTAAACTAAGCACCGCTTGGCTATACCAGCGTTATATTCCCGAAGCGGGCACCCAGTCACTCTAAGACTCCTCGATGAAGGAATCTGTGCTGGTTGGGAGGATCTCCCCTACAGGACCCTCTGCTTGTTATGTCCCCCAATAGTGCTAGGGTCACCTGTGGCTGGGTGCAAGTTTCATGAACTGAACATTGGAAGAACAGTTCTTCCGAAACTGTTCTGTTTTGTTCAATTTGTTGTTCAGTAAATTTCCCACCAAGAAGGTGAATGACTTGATCCCTATTTAAAAGCACCAATTGGGAACAAAGGGCCAAAGAAGATGAAGATGCCGAGGAAGCTCAATCTTCGGAAAGCTGTTGAGTACAATGGCAGAGGGGCCAATGTGCGTGAACTGAGAACTGAGTCAGTGGACATATAATGATAGAAGTTTCCCAAGTAAGTTTCCCCTGAATAGAAGGAGCTTGTCTTGGAGGACTCTGGCTACCAGCAGAAGTGAACAGCTTTTGTTATCTTCTTCTCACTTTGCTTTAGCCAATATGGGTGAAGAGTTGAATCTGGGTGTTAGATTAATAGCGCACCAAAATGATGATGATTAAACTTAACAAAAGTCAAATCCCCCCAGAGGAGCTGGTAAGCAGAAGAGAGCTGTGGTAAGCACCGCTCACAAGAGGCCTGCCTGCCTACTGGCACAGGCAGAATCAAGCCATCAGCAGAGGCAGCCAGGAATGGGCTCTAGTGATGTGTTCTAGGTGAGCGAAAACTATACATGGGTCATGAATGGGGGGGGGGGCGCGGACTACTGCTCTAAGTAGTGATAGGAAATAGCTCAGCGTAGAGCAAAGGCAACCAGCCTTCTCTAGATATTCTGCTATTTCTACCTTGGACTAGAACGCTACTTCCTTATTTTTTTCTTATGGTAAATGTATTCATTTTCTAGGGCTGCTGTAACATATGACAGAAATCTATTCTCTCCCAGTTCTGGTAGCCAGAAGTCGGAACTCAAGGTGTGGGCAGGGCTGTGCTGCCTCCAGAGGTTTCAGGGGAGGCTCCTTCCTCACACCTTCTAGCTTTCGGTGGCTCCAGGTGCTCCTTAGCTTGTGGCAGCATCCCTCCAATCTCTGCCTCCATCCTCACATGGCTTCTGCTCTGTGTCTTCTCTGTCTCTGATAAGGACACTTGCCATTGGACATAGGACCCATGTGGGGCTAATCCAAGATAATCTCACCTCAGGATCTTTAACGTACCTAGATCTGCCCAGACCTTTTCCCAAATAAGACAACATTCACAAAGAACAGATATTATAATATGGTTCTATCTTTTGGGGAGCCACAATTCAACCCCATACAGAATTTTATGACAATGAACAAAAATTGCTATTCTTATTTTTTTTGAAAACCTGTCCTTTTAAAGGAAGATACCTAGCAGGCCAGATCATGTTGTATGTTGGGGGAGACCCAATTCCCCTCTTTCCAGGTTTCCATGAGGGCACATCTATCCCCTTCCCCAGGAGAGAGTGAGACTGGAGTTCTTCCAGGTCCCTTTGTACCTCCTCACTCATTCATCCCTACGGAAGGGTCACACACTAATTTTTCTGTGGAGACTGAGGAAGGTTTCACATCCTTTGGGCAACTTACCAAGGGCAACTTACCAAGACATTGCAAAGCATCTCAAAGTTAAGCAGGCAGCATAACTCTATTCCCCCACAAATGATGGATGATTGGTGGAAACCCTCTACTGGCTGGTAACATGCTAGGAACGATTATTGAAAACCCAGCTTCACTTTAGATGGGTGCAAGGTCACAGGATGTGGAGTACAGGGTGGGGAGTGGAGTCAATGGAATTGTAATAGATAAGTATGATATCAGAGGGGGGGGCGGTGAATTGGGGGACGGAGGTTGTCACTTTGTGAGGGGTGAAAAGTATAACTATTGCATTGTTTTGTACACTTGAAACTAATAAAAAAAGACACTTAGATAAGTGTCTGACACATAAAAACAAACAAACAAACCAAAAATAAGCAAGGTCTAGATTTAGGAGTTACCTGCAAAAACACTCATTTTGACCTCAGGTCCTCACCATGTTCTCTAGCACAGTCAATCAAAGACCGTGAATTTCAAGGGTTTGGCCATGGCCTTGCTCATTACTACATCTGGGGTTTCATTTGATAATCACCGGGTTCTTCATGCCTATTTTCAATGGATAATGGTCCACAGGGAGCGGGGAGGAAGGATTAGAACCTTTATCTCCAACATGCCACGCTCCTATTTTCTCCGGCTTATGCATCCCTAACCATCACGCGAGTATCCAAGGCAGGACCGTAGCTCCTGTTTACCGACTCCTGGCTATGGAAACTGGAAATGTATTGTCTAGAAAAGTCAATCAACATTTATACTCGTGGCCTCATAAACTGAAACTTAGAAAGCGATAATACACATTATATCATTCAAGAGGTAAATTGCATAATAAAAGTTCTGAATTTGACAGCAAAATGTCAACATAAAATCTTAAATATTTACTCTGCCATATGTTGACTGTAAAACATCAAACATTCCCTAGAATGAAAGAATAAAGAGTTACCCTCAGAATAATGAAAAACAAGAAGCCACCTGAGTGTCCATCAGTAGAGGATGTTTAAATGAATTCTGGTGCTCTGAACACCGAGGTCGTATATAGCCAGCAAGAGAGAGAAGGAATAATGCATAAAAGTAGAAGTTGCAGAATAATACATAGTATAGGACCCCATATTTGATACAAGAAACAAACCATTTATTTCTATATATTCCTCTACATGAAAACGCTATAGAAAAAAAAGGCTACAGAGATTCACACTGAGCTGATAATCAGTGTCGCCTCTGGGAAGAGGAATGGCTTGGAGGCAGCGTGGGACAGGTGAACTAGGTTTTCACATTTGGGGCATTGTTTTGATTTTTGATGATTAGTCTGTATTTTCTTGCTACTTGAACAATTTAGATAATCATATCAATTGATTATCTTTTTTAAAAGACAGGAGGCAAATACTGGATTTTTTAGAGGCTGTAAAGGAGCAATTAGGTTTTATAAAAAATAATAGACATACTGAAAAACTTTAATAACCCAAACAACTATCTATTTACATGCACATGTATATATATGTTATATATATGAAATTATATCTATATAGTATGAATTTATTAACAACTAATTTCATTGTACAGACTATATTGAGCTTTCTTTCTCTCTTTTTTCTCTTTCTTTCTTTCTTTCTTTCTTTCTTTCTTTCTTTCTTTCTTTCTTTCTTTCTTTCTTTCTTTCTTTCTTTCTTTCCTTCCATACAAGTATAAGTTGCATTTAATAAAAGGACAATTCCCTGCTCCCCTCTTCCACCTGACTCTCTCTTTGGGGTTACCCCTGGATGCAGGTTGAAGTGAGCCAGCTCTGTACTCTAACAGGTCACAGCAGCAAGACCTCGTTCATGTAATTCTGTAGGTACAGAAATCTCTGGTCGCAACTATGGGATTGAAAGAAGGGGTGACACAGCATGGTAGAGAGTCGGCAAGGCTTTGGGAGTCAGAGCGACCTAGTTTAGATGGCTGGCTCTGCCGACCTGTAATTAAATGGCCTGGCAGAATCATTTTATCTCACCTGTAAAATAAGGGATAAAAATAAATACTTCAGAGGGTTAGAGTGAAGGTTCTCGGAGGTAACATGCAGCAAACACAGTGAGCACGGAGCCTGTGTGGAATATGGCTGAGCGAGTGCTGACCCTTGCCATCTGCTCGCTGTTTCGGAGGGTTGGGCAGTTCTGTCTGGCTCTTTCATGAGTGAGAGGCTCTGTGCTTTGAGAGGACAAAGGGCAGCAGAGAGCAGCAGGAATGGCTCACCTACCAACTTTGTGCCCTGTGTCCCTTGACCAGGGCCATGGTTGGGTACAAGTTCCTTTACCAGAAGTTCCCATGCCCCTGGTAAATACATACTACCCTTGCATCTTTCTCATTTGAAGGCTTTTGTGTGAGTGCAACTGGCCTCCTAAGCTTGATTCTTTATGCAGTCCAATTCAAGTACACTTTCTTTCCTCTTCTTTTAAGGGTGAGGCCAATGGCATAAAATAAGCTTCCAGGATTCCTTTTAAAGAAAAATACCCTCTTCCAGTCCTATTGGCATCTGACTTGTCCTTACTGGTAAGGCTCCATCATCCATCTCTTTCCTACCCCCGCCCTCACTGACATCTTCAACAACTGGTCATACCTTCCTTAGTATTCACAGTTTCTGAACGCTTGCACCAGGGATCCAAGTTTCCCTGAGTGAATCAGATGCTAAAAATAGAGCATCCCGTCTTCGCTTACAAAACCCAAACCCTGTCCACCCCTCGTCTCCATAATGTGCGCATTCACTGCGGCTCCCTGCCAGCCCCCTCCGTGGCCATCCCAAGTTTCCTACCCACCCAAGAGACCACAGCAAAGGTACATGAAGTAGAGTGGAGCACTGAAGGGCCACGGAGACTTTGCTACACCCATCCTGGCAAAAAGGTGTGATTATAACGGTGAGTGAACATTGGCCGGGCTTGCTGAGGGTGTAATTACATAATATAAATATACAGAAAGTTCCCCGGGGAGCACCTGCCACCTAGTGGCGGTGGTAATGAAGACACCATGACCCCCTTCCCAGCCTCCTTCCCTCTTCTCCCTCTTTCTCCTCTTCCTCTCCCTCCGCCATCCTCCCACTCTTCTGCCTCCTTTTTCTCCTTTCCCTTATTATTTTAACAATAATAGCATTTCTTGAACTCTTACTAAGTGTCAGACCCCTCAGCTAAGGGCTCACTCACAATACTGCATGTAATCCTTAAAAAAGATTGTCCACAAGGTAGACATTATTGAGCTACCCTGACTGCAGCAAAGGCAATAATTAATAGTGAGACACTGGGCTGTTGAGTCCAAACGCCGGGGTTCCAGTCACCACCTGGCAGTTATTAAGTGTTGGTCTCTGAGCAAGTAACCCCTTCTCTGGGCGCCTCCTCTGTAAAATGGTAAAATAAATACAGTAACTACTATGTTGGGCTGTGAAAAGATTTACAGTCAGGGTACAATATCTGGCACATAGTAGGGCTCTCTTTATAGCTGCCTTCTCCCCCCATCCTCTTCTACTACTATTTCTATAGAAAGCTGTCCAGTAGAACAACACAAGCCTGAAATTTTACATGCAAGCCACAGAGGTAATTAAATTTTCTAGTGGCCATATTAAAAAAAAAGAAATAGGTGAAATTAACTCTAAGCATAAATTTTATCTAACCCAAAATATTACCATGTCAACATGTAACCAATATAACAATCACTAGTGAAATAGTTTATGTTCTTTTTTTTTTTAATACTAAATGTTTGTCACCTGGTGGGGACTTTAAACTAGCAGCACATCTTGGGTCACACCAGCCACATTTCATGGCCTCAATACCCACACGTGGCTGGTGGCTCTGGTACTGACAGCATGCTGACAGACAAAGAAGATGGAGATAAATCAGTGAGGGGAAGCCATCTGTTCCAGCCCACACAGGTTGGAAGTGGTATGGCCAGGATTCAAACCGTGGCTCTCTAGTTCCAAAGCTGCAGTAATTTTGTGATAGTCACGCAAGCAATTAGATAGTAGCTCAAGAGCCCAGTCTGACTTCTAGGCTTGATGTGGAATGATGATCATGCTGGAAGGGTGACCAGAAACCCAGCCCTGTAGGCTGGCAGCTTGCCCTCCAGCTCTCTAACCAGCTGTTGCATGTGACTTCTTGATGGGGAGACCTCTCTCTCTTATTCTGTTAAGAAATGAATGCAGCTGAACTCCTTCACTCCCTTCTCTCCCAGAGGTAACATTTTCCATAAGTTGGTGCATCGTTTCTACTTAAGACCAGCCCTTGGCAAGTTTGAGACATCCTCTGGGAGCAGGATGACTAATGGTGCTGGTCTCTAGGGACAGTGCACCACTTGGTTATTCACCACAGTGCAGGACACATAAGCCTCCGTAATCTCTTCCAATCACGTTGAATTGCTTGGCTCATATCCATGCCTCTCTATCCTACCCCTCATGCTCCCTGACCCTTGGGACATTCTGGAAAGCATGTCTGCCTGAGGTGACCTTTGAAAGAGCACACTGATGGCCTCTCTTCATCTTCCTATTCTACCCTCTTGGAGGGGGCCACTGGGGAGCCCTAAGTTGTTCTGAAAGGTGAGGCCTTCCTTCCCTCTATGCCAATAATTCTCAAAGGCTGGCTGAGGTCAAATGTTCACCTGTTCTCGACAAATGAACAACAGTTTAAGTGTTGCAATAGAGCTAAATTTATTCAATGTAGAAGGTGATCATTTTTGGTGTTCCAGCCACATTCTCTATAACCATTTGTGACCAATATTGGTTAGGGGTGGGTATCCCAGATGGTACAGCCTTGGATGAAAGCTCTAATTAACTTGTACCACACCAGAACTGGGGATACTGGAGTCCCAAAGCATGCACCCCAAACACCAGAGCTAACCATCTAAGTTAAAGAGAAATAAAAATCCACAACACTATATATAATTTTAATTTTCTCTATGAAATGGTGATTAGAGTAGATGGTGTACATTTGTTTTTGAATGTCCTTACTTGGCATGATAAGAAGTTGGCAAT
>NW_017731369.1:3050907-3057028 GCF_001890085.2 Hipposideros armiger | reverse complement strand
GTGGCAGAACCTAGGCCCTCAAAGAAGGCAGTGAAGAACAGAAGAGATAATGTGGAAATTAAATCGAGTATATGCCTGTGAGAGCTGGAAAAACTCCCAGGTGGATGAGGGAGCTGGGACGGTTTCTCCAGGGTTCTCTGTCTCTCATCTCTTGGGTCACTCACTGCCTTGGCTTTCTAGGATGATTTAAACTACAACCTCCCCTGCACTCTCTATGCTGTGCTTTTCTTCATATTTTTTGTATATGTTTACTGTGTCCTAGATTAGAAACCTAATGGGGACAGGATCCTTATCTGCCCACTGCTGAGTCCTTACCCCTGAAGGAGTGCTCAGCACATAGGGAGCATTTAATGAGTATTATATAAACGCATGAATAAGGGAAGAAAAACTGACTACAACCAAACAAACATAGTTTACTCTCTCAGAGCAAGGATAGTTTAACAATAGGAAATCTACAATATAATGCATCATATCAATAGGTAAATCTTAAAGGTAATTGAAAATAAATCAATAAAATATAATACCCAGTCAATAATTAAAGGCAAAAAACATGAGCATATTAGGAATAAAATTAATTGATTTAATGTGACACAAAAACAAAGTTAAATCAACTGTCATATTTAATGGTGCAATACTAGTAACATTCCTCCTAAAATCAGAAATTAGATAAGAGTACATAATTTCCAAAATTATTTAAAATTCTTGTTTCTGGGAGTTCTAGGCCACTGAATAATTTCCAGATGGAATGCAGAGTTAAATGTATACATAGGACACTTTTTACATTTTTAAAAAGTGAAAAATTAGCTGATTTTGTTCTAATCATTCAAGCATCAAAGCAATGAAAAAAGTCATAAAGGATAGATATATTTGTCTCTACAAAATTAAAGCTTTTTTTTTAACTTTTCAAAGTAATAAAATAAGAGAAAATGTCTTTAAAACCCCACAAAATATGCAAAGTATATGTCTGTGCATGTGTTCGTGTGTACATTAATTATGTTAAAATAAAAGTTTCGAAAATATAACAAATTGATATTTCAATATATTGACTGTGCTCATAAATCTGTAATTAAAATTCTTAAGCCAAATTTTTAAAATTTCAGGTCACTAAAAGACAAACTACAAAAGGAAATGCAAATGTCCAAATAAACAAAAATTCATCAATTTCTCCAAAAAAAAATTGCAAAATCAAACAATCAAATCACATTTTATTTAGAAACCTTTCTTTTTGATGATCACGCTCTAGGCTTTTGAAGCAGAGTGGAGCAGGTTCTCTTATTTACTGGTAGCAGGAAAATAATCATGGAAAGCCAAATGCTGAAATCTGCTTTTCTCCCACGTCTAATCTATTCTCTCCACTACAGCCAGAGTAATCTTCTCAAAGGGCAAGCGTGACCAGTCTACTTCCTCATCTAAAATGCTTCGAGGGCTTCCCATTGCTTCTAGAATAAAGATCTAAGTCATAATAACCTACATGACCCTTTGTGGTCTGGTCCCTATCTTCCCCTGAACCTTATACCCCAATATCCATCCTACATCAACCACACTCAGTGTTTCTCAGTCCTTCTCAGCCTTTACAAGTGCAACCCTTTTCCTGGAACACTGATCCCTTTTCCCACCTCACCTTTATCTTCCTAGGTCTGAGTCCAATCTTTCATGCCCCAAGGACACTTTCTCTGTCTCTCTGAATAGGAAAGAAGTTCTCCCGATAAAGGTTCTTTAAACACCATGAACATCTCCTTTCTGGCATGTATCACAGTTTTATTTTTATTTTATTTTTTAAAGATTTTTATTGGGGGAGGGGAACAGCGTTGGGGAATTGGGGAAGGGGAACAGACAAGTTGCTGTCCCTTTGTTCTTCAGTCTAGTTGTGGAGGACGTCGCTTCATTGGCCCATGTTGATATTATCATTGCGCTCTTCCCAGGTGAGGCAGTCACTTGCTGGCCATTGGACAGCAGCTCAGGAAAGCTCACGCCTGCTGCCAGCCAGCACCACTGAAGCCTACGCCGTTGCCGGCGACTCACGGCAGCCCAGCTCCAGGTCAAGCTGTTGTTCACATCTTAGCTGTAGAGGGCGCAGCGTCACTGACCCTCATATGTGGGATCCGAACTGGGGCCCTGCTGCTCAGAGCTGGCGTCCCAAGCCAACTCTTAACCAATGCGCAACTTGGCCGGCCCGGCACGTATCACAGTTTTAATTTTATGTCCATTTATGGGTAGTTACGTGATATCTATCTCCTTCCCTAAACTGTGAGCTCCCAGACATCAATGGCCAATCTCATTGTGTTTGGTATTGTAGCCTGAGTACCTAGACCATAGGAAATGCTCAAAAATATTTACTGAGAGAAGGAAAGTGCTCCAGTTCATCTTAGCCTCTCCTAAAATAGCAAGACTTAAAGCGTCATCTATGCATGGCTTTGCCAAGGCAAATTGGTGTAGGATATGCACATTGCTGAATATAGCCATATTAGAGGGTTAAACAAAAGTAAAATTATTTTCNATCTATCTATCTATCTATCTATCTATCTATCTATCTATCTATAAATCTATCCTCACACACAGCATTGTATTTATTCCTTAAAATTACTCTGTAACATAGATAGTATGTGGATCTATAAAACCTGCCTGGAAACTACAGATCTGATACTTGCCCAATGACATGAGAGCTGGAAATCCTTGAAAACCAACAAGAAATATAGAGATCAACAACCTGTTTGGGAGGCTGTAGGAGAGGAGAGGAACTCAGCTCTGCCATTTCCTTGGGCTCATCGCTTGGTTCCTTCTCTGAAAGGGATGGACCAGTTTCTTTCCAGCGTGACACCATCAGTGAAACAGCAGCTAACATTAATTATGTTGGGCATTATGCAAATACCAACTTGAATTCTCACAATAACTGTTGGATGGGGACAAGTATTCCTGAATGGGGAGAAGAAAATCAAGAGGCAACTTATCCAAAGTTGCAGAGCTAGTGAGAGGAATGGCTGTGATTCAAATCCAGACCCATGTGATTCCAAAGCATGTGTTCATAACCTCTGTGCAATAGTATATTGTACAGTTATGTGGAAACAAATGGAACATTGGGTTGTAAAAATTATATACAGTATTGTGGATTTTATGTTTTTCTTTACCATGTATGGTTAGCTGTGGTTTGGGGATATATGATTTGGGGATACCAAGATCTCCAGTGCTGATGTGTTAGAAGTTAATTAGATTTTTCACCCAGGGGACTCGGGCTGTGCCATTCTGACACTGGCCACAATGGGAGTACAGAGAGAGTGACTGGTGCAGGGCAACCATCTCCACCTTTTGACTCACTCCTTAAAACACACGCTCCGTTGCAGAAGGCAATTCATCGCCTTACATTTCTCCAATATCTCCCTGTGTCTAGCCTGCACTCTGTTCAAGGATTTTCTGTGTACTGATCATTTATTTCACCACCAACGTCTCCACATTTCATTCCTGCGAGAGGAGTTATAATTACACTGAGAGGTCTAAATGAGATGGAGTTCAAACAGAGCCTAAATTTGTCAGAAGCCCTGACTCTTGCTTCCATCACAGTTTCTCCACATCCCGGAACCATCACACAAAGTGAACAGATTTAGAGCACCATCCTGTGGAAACTATGACTGCATCTGGCTGTGAAAAGGGGACTAAAGTGAACTCAGCGGATAAATCCAGCGAGCCACATTGCACGCAGCTCAGATTTAGATAATCACTCAGCCAGGTCTGGGAATGACTTGAGTTCAACATTTAACCAAAGCAAACAGACTTGGCTTCTGCCACCCTGGTACCAATCGTGGCCTGCTGCCGATCAAATGCGAGAGAACCGTCTATTCTCATCTGCACAACCTTTATGGGTATCTATCTATGGTTTGGTCCAGGTCCAGGCACAAACTTGAATTAAAGGTTGAAATTGATGACTCAGAGCTTAGCTGGAAATGCAGGCGAGAAATGGAGCTGGGAACTGAGAGGAAAATGTGCCTGAGGAGGAGAGGGAGAGATGAAAGAGCCAAGTGCTCAGACCCACATCCCACCCGGCTGCCCCAGGAGTTCCCATTAAGCTGCTGAACTGTGGGCAGCAGAGGGCACTATTAATACACTTGGGAGGGAGCAGCACACTTGAATAAACAGGTTTAGAGTAAGTCTGAGTGTGGCATTTGGGCAGAAGAAGTCATAGGATTACAGTTATCAACTTTATGGTTTCCCGTTTTCAAAATCACAGATTAATAAGATTCTAAAGAGTGGCTACAGAGTGAAACTGATTTCTGCATGGAATTTCAAGTGTTTAGAATCTAAAGTACACACACACACACACACACACACACACACACACACACACACAAAACGCACATCCATGTTAAATAAAAATTATTACAGTCCAATGTCGTGGTGTTAAATACTTTACATGCATCATCTTATTTGATCTTCAACTGTATATGAGTAGGTCCTGTTGTCATCTCCATTTTACAGATGATAAAACTGAGGCTCAGAGAGCTCACTTGACTTTGCTCCATGTTATCAACTAGTAAGTGACAGGGCTGGGATCCGAGCCAACTTCAGATGCCAACGCCCACACCTGGAACCACCATGCTATACCTCATGGCAGACATCTTTTCCATAACGTGAGAAGAAAACACCAACTCCTTCACCACCAACAGAAATGGAAAGTATTATAAATTTAGCATTGCTTGATCTGTGTCTCAGAAGCTGTGAAAAGTAAGGGTGTTTAAACCCTGCTGTAGCCTCTCTTTCTCTGCCAGCCAGCTCCTGACCTTATTCCAACCAAAATCCTGGGTGAAAAAGCAGATGGCTCTGTTAGAGGTTAAATCCTGAAAACCTGCATGCAGCCCAAGGGTTTTAACCTCAGTGCCAACCCTCAAGGTAATCCAATTTCTCAGGAAGCCATAAAGTTAGGAATTGTTCATCCTTTGATCCATTTCTATCTAGAAGATCAAGCACAGAGTACAGCACAGAGGAAGTGCTCAATAAGTAATAAATATATGCATTAGAGTCAACCAGTATAAACCAATGATTTAGTGACAGGCAAATGGAATCAATAAAATCAACAGACCCCAGAGGTGGTTGACTTTCTAGACATCACACCAATGCAAACTTATAATCTTATCATCTCTAATATAGTCTAAGTGGGAACTTCTATGAAACTTAACTTCTGGATCCTTCCAGAAGCATTGCTCTGGCTAATATTCCTCTTCATCTTTCCATGAACTAACCTGACAGGGATACAGAGGCTATTCCTTTTGGAATTCTCAGTGTTTGAAGTACATTTCAGATCTCGTTCAATTCCTTTTCCATGGAGGCCTGTATGCCCCACCCTCCCCACTGCTCACGCACAGGAGAAACCTTATTAATGGATCATGACACTCCACCCATTGAGCCCAGATGGGCAGTAAACTATCCATCAGGCTGGGTGCACACGGTAAAACCTACTTGTTTTCCTGACTCAACGCATTTGGAATCACTACTTCAGCATCACAGCCAAGTGATGACCCAGCTCATGTCTGAACACCTCCATAGACTGGAAATACGTTCTCGTAAAGACAGCATATTCCATCTTTACAATTCTGTTAGAAAACCTTTCTTAAGGACACTTCGGCATGAACATAGAGACAGAACACCTGTGCCTGCTATCTGCCTCTTTCCAAATTTTTACTAAAATACGCTTGAAGATACAAACAACAGACTGCAGCTGGCCCTTGCAGAAAAAAATCCATGACAAAAATCCAAGGGGAATTTTCTCTAATTGCACTGATGATAGGGATTGATGGAAAAGCACATTTTTGGAATACACACCATATGTCCTACCCTTTAATCCACAACAGCATAAATGCACCCAAAGAAAGTAGGAAACACATCAGCCTCTTACTCCATTAAATTGCACTGAATGCCCTTATTTCTACCATGCCCAGGAAAGAAATGGAAGGCAACCTCCAGGACCATCCTTCTGAGATGCCCAGAACTAGAGTCATAAGAGGGCCCCTTATCTCCATGCATTCTAAGATGATTATACTGACATGTGCTGTGGCAAGAATTAGCTTTGACTCTGAGATGCTCGGGTACCTAAGGAAAAACCCTGTTGCTAGTCATGTGGTCTCCCATGCCCACG
>NW_017731369.1:3047164-3048292 GCF_001890085.2 Hipposideros armiger | reverse complement strand
TCTATGCATGGCTTTGCCAAGGCAAATTGGTGTAGGATATGCACATTGCTGAATATAGCCATATTAGAGGGTTAAACAAAAGTAAAATTATTTTCCTCCAGCGTGTCACCATCAGACCATATTGTCTCCAATTTTATTCATACCAACTTATATTTCTGGACTCTAAGGTGAGATGTTATGCTTCTCCTCACTAAATTTCCTCTTGTAAACTAAGCCCATAATTTCAACCTTTTTAAGATCCTTCTGAATCCTGATTCTGCCGATTTCCATGTTTCCTCTAGTTTCATGTCACCCACAATTCGTTTTCTTCTAAATTATTGATGAAGGTTGTATAATTACAATGATGACTAGTAGGATATCTACCATTTATTGCGCCCTTACTTAAAAGCACCAGATCCTATGACAGATGATATGCATGCTGACTCCTGTCACCTTCATAACTACATTATGAGGTGGGTATTTTCATCTCAGACGTACAGATGGTAAATCTGTGGCTATGAGGATAACTCATCTGGGATCGCATAGTACATAAATAAAAAGACAATTATTTGAACTCAGGTATCTCTGTCCCCTGAGCCTGTTAACATGACTCTAGTGGGTTTCAAACTTTTTTTTAGCCATGAAGTCTATTGTTTCAGCTATATCTTATAGGAAAGCCTGTAATACAGCTAACATCAGACTATATCTCTGCCTAACACAACTTCAAAATCACTGCAGTATATTGGGCTGATTTTCAGCAAAGAAGGCCTAAGTCAGAAGACTAAGAGAACCCCGACAACCCGTTAGACTCACGCTAATCACTCCCTTGTTCTAGAATATACTAGAATGTTCTGGAACATTTTAGAATACTCTGGGACAGTCTATAATGATGCAAATGTTTCATTCTGTGCTGTCCAATATAATAGTACTAGCCACATGTGCTATTGAACACTAGAAATGTAGCTAGTGTAACTGAATTTTTAAATTTAATTTAAATTAATATACACTTAAATTAAAATAGCCACACAAATTATAAATTGGCCTTATTACACCAGCCTCTATCTCATACTTCCTTATCATATTCCAAATACAATAGAGCTATGACAAACATGGAGGAAACTTAAATGTATATTACTTAGTGAAAAAAAG
>NW_017731369.1:3012321-3046224 GCF_001890085.2 Hipposideros armiger | reverse complement strand
CAGAGTCTACATTAACCTGGTGATTACAACTCTTCCCACTCTAGTGACTCCCTGAGACCCTGCCTAATCCAATGCACAGACCCCATGAGGTTTTATCAGTGACTGAACCTTAAGGGACCCAGCAGATGGCACCAGGTCTCAGGATGTCCTGGCTTTTTTTTAAGTTACCCCAGGTCCAGTAATGGTGGCAGCCATTCTCAGTTCACAGAGTGGCCTCTCCCATGTGCCTTAACACAGGCAGTGAACAATTGCAGATCACTTTGTAGCTCCTACCAGCTGTGCCCAGCTGGTCACAGGCAGTGGCTGACCTGGGCCTGTACTGGAGCCCCTCCCAAGAGGCCCCAGAACCAACATACTTGGAGGTTGGCTTCAGACCACAGCAGAGCATCACCTAGATAGTTCCACAAATGGCACACCCAAAGGGTAGTCACAACAGGTGCCAGAGTCTGCTGGGGCAAATCCCACTCAGTGGGGTAAGCTCCACACACAGTAGCCATAAGTTGTGGACGTGGCCAAACCTCACAGCCAATCAGCGTGAGGAACAATGCTACCCACTGATGTGCCAATGGCAAACAAAGCTCAACTATACCAGGAGGACACACACAACCCACACAAGGGATACTCCTGGAGCACCAGGATCAGGTGACTAGGGAGACTAGGCCAGGGCCCTATAGGGCACCTACTACATAAGATCACCAGCTTAAACTGGGAAGATATACCTAATACACAGAAACAAACAGAGAGGCAGCCAAAGTGAGAAAACAAAGAAATACATCCCAAATGAAAAAAACAGTAAAAAACTCCAGAAAAAGAACTAAACAAAATGGAGGTAAGCAACCTACCAGATACAGAGTTCAAAACAATCGTTATAAGGATGCTCAAGGAACTTAGTGAGAACTTCAACAGTGAGATAGCAAGCATGAAAAAGGCTATAGAAACCATAGAAAAGAACCAGTCAGAAGTAAAGAATACAATAACTGAAATGAAGAATGCACTAGAAGGAATCACCAGCAGTGATGAAGCAGAGGATCAAATCAGCGAGTTGGAAGACAAGGTAACAGAAAACACCCAATTGTAATATCAAAAAGAAAAAAGCATAAAAAAAATGAGGATAGTTTAAGAGACCCCTGGGACAACATCAAGCATAACAACATTCATGTCGTAGGGGTACCAGGAGGAGATGAGAAGAAGCAAACAATTGAGAATCCTTTAATATTTGAAGAAATAACAACTGAAAACTTTCTTAACCTGGCGAAAGAAATAGACATACAAGCCCAGGAAGTGCAGAGTCCCAAACAAGATGAACCCAAACAGGCCTACACCAAGACACATTATAATTAAAATTGCAAAGGTTAAAGACAAAGAGAGAATACTAAAAGTAGCAAGTAAAAGACAACTAGTTACTTACAAGGGAGCTTCCATAAGATTGTCAGGTGATTTCTCAACAGAAACTTTGCAGGCCAGAAGGGATTGGCAGAAAATGTTCAACGTGATGAAAAGCAAGGACCTACAACCAAGGGTACTCTACCCAGCAAAGCTATCATTTAAAATTGAAGGACAGATAAAGAGCTTCCCAGACCAAAAAAAGCTAAAGGAGTTTATCACCACCAAACCAGTATTACAAGAAATGCTAGAGAGACTTCTTTAAGATGGAAAAAAAAGTTCAAAATTATGAATATTAAAATGGCAATAGCTACATATCTATCAACAATTGCTTTCAATGTAAGTGGATTAAATGCTCCAATCAAAAACATAGGGTGGCTGAATGAATAAGAAAACAAAACCCTTACATATGACGCCTATAATAGACTCACTTCAGATCAAAAGACACCCAGAAAGTAAAGGAAAATGTTATTTCATGAAAATGGAAACAAACAAACAACAAAACAAAAGCTGGAGTAGCAATACTTATACAAGACAAAATAGACTTTGAAACAAAGGCTATAACAAGAGACAAAGAAAGAGCCAGTAATCTCACTTCTGGGTATTCATCCAAAGAAACCCAAAATGCTACCTCAAGGAGACCTATGCATCCATATGTTCACTGTAGCATTGTTTACAATGGCCAAGATGTGGAGGCAGCCTGCGTGTCCGACGATGGAAAAACAGATAAAGAGGAGGAGGTACATATATACAATGGCATATTGCTTGGCCATGGAAGGGAGTAGGTTCTTGCCATCTGCAGCCATATGGATGAACCTGGAGGGTATTGTGCTGAGTTGGAGTGTCAGAGAGTGAAAGACAGATACAATGTGATTTCACTTATATGTGGAATCCAAGAACAAAATTAACAAAGAAAAAAACAGAAACAAACTCATAGATACAGAAAACATTTTGAGGGTTGCCAGATGGGAGAGAGTTTGTGGGGTGTGAGTGAAAAAGGGTGAAGGAGTTAAGAAGTAGCAATTGGTTTTTAAAAATTAGTTATGGGGATGTAGGATATAACATATGGAATATAGTCAATAATATTGTGATAACCATGCATGGTGTCAGATGGGTACTAGATTTATCAGTGTGATAGATGGGAGGGTGTTGGGGGATAGGGTGAAAAGGGTGAAGGGATTAAGAAGTACAAATTGGCATTTACAAAATAGTCATGGGGATGTAAAGTAAAGCATAGGGAATATAGTCAATAACGTAATAACTATGTATAGTGCCAGGTGGGTCACTTCTAAATTACATAAATGTCTAACCACTATGCTGTACACCTGAAATTAATATAAAATAATACTGAATGTCAACTGTAATTGAAAAATTAAAAAGGGGAGGAATGTAAAGGGCAATAAGAGATCCAAATTTCCAGGTATAAAACAAACAAGTCATGGGGACGTAATGCACAGCATGAGGAATATAGTCAATAATATTGTGATAGTGTGGTACGGTGTCAGATGGTTGCTGGACGTATCATGGTGATCACTTCTTTAGGTCTATAAATGTCACTCTGGTGTACCCCTGAAACTAATATAATATTGTATGTTAGCTATATTTTAATAAAAATCTTTCTAAAAATAAAAAATAAATAGATAGTAAATCCTACAAAAAAGGTCAGTTCTTGCCAGGGGTTGGTGTGGGAAAGGTATGACTAGGCTGAACACAGAGGATTTTTAGGATAGTGAAAATACTCGTTATGATGCCATGATGATAGATCCATGTCATTATACAATTGTTTATAACAATAATAGTGAACCATAATGTAAACTATGGACTTTGGTGATGATGATGTGTCAGTGTAAATTCATCAATCGTAACAAATGCACCACTCTGGTGTGGGACACTGATAGTGGGGGAGGCTTTACATGGGTGAGGACAGAAGACATACGGGACATCTCTGTACATTCCTCTTAATTTTGCTTCAAACCTAAAACTGCTCTAGAAAATAAAATCTTAAAAAAAAAAACATACACAATAGGTTAGGAATAAAAATGTGATCTCAGGCATCAAGAAAAGTCTGGCAGAAAATGCTCACCAAGGAGCCACATGCTTCCCTACATTTTCCTATCTCCCTTGCAGTTAGGTTAGGGCTGTGTGACTAGATCTGACCAGAGAGTTTTGAGTGGAAGTGACGCATGTGTCTAAGGCTGAGACTATTAAATACTTAGCATGTCTCAAATCCCTCTCTCCCCTGGAGGGCCACATATTTCAAACAACGTAACTAGAAAGAGATGAGAAGGCATGGCGTAAGAAAGAAATAAGTCTGCATTGTCTTAAACCTCTGAGATTTCAGGGTTAATTGTTACAGCAGTGCTGTGTTGCCTGAGCTGCCTCATAAATAATAACAAAGAGAACACTGAAAATTCTTGGCAAAATAAGAACACCATAGAAGCAAGATGCCATTAAGGGGAGCACCGATTTTTGTGCTTTACTCTGGCGGAGGGAGGAGGCATTTTTACAATAATTATCATTTGGGTTCATAATAGCAGATAATTAGGAGTGGCAATCTTTATTCTGGTATCCTACGGTTTGCTTATGGAGAAAAAAAAGTTTTGCTATACTAAACACCATCTCATTTCTTTTCTTTGAGTCTTAAGCCTATTATGTCATATAAGTGGAGATTACAAAACCTGCATTGGCAGTGATCCCTCTGGCAGCCCCATGTCCCTGGAGCTGTCGCTTGGTAATTGTTTAATGGGACAGATGTATACTTTTGGTGTCAGGGGTAATGTGGGAAATAGACATTTATGGCCACAGTTTATCAGATGGTACTTGCTTTTGCTAAAGGTAATCCTGACTGTGATGACTGATAAACCCCAACAGGTCTCAGCTCTTCCCCAGCTTAAGGAGACAGTGGCTCATGGAACACCATTAGCCAAGAACCACTGCATCTTTTGCTAAAATGGTGCATTTGTTCAATAAGCATTTACAGAATGCCTTTCCTTCCAGATATGTGAGTCATTCAGAGATTTCTCTGCAGAAACATCTCAGGTCTCCTGTCCAGGGGTGCCCAGGACATGCTCCAGATGTCTATAGCTATCTCCCTGCCCCTCGAGGATGCAGGAAAACATAAAATGTTATTTCCCAGTTTCATGGCCTGAGGAGAGTTTCCAAAGCCTTTAGGAGAGCATACCACAGTGTAGTGTTGCGGAGCGATCTCAGGGCCAGACAGGCATGGATCCTGCTAGCACTGTGAGTATAGACACTTTCCTCTCTGTGCCTTTGCATAGTGGACGCTGAGAGGGTGCTGCCTAAATCTCCTTGGACAGCCTTCACCGATTTGGTGTGTTCATCTCCCACTTTGAAATGCTTTGCTCCTTTTATCCCATGCCCTTCGCAAGACCACCCTGGACTTCTGGAGCCGCTTCACTGGAAGAAACTGAGAGAGCCGAAGTGCCCGGGAGTTTACAATGCCAGGGCAGCTACAGTCAATGATGCAACAGTATCAAAGTCCAGTGACCTTGACTCTATGCAGGACAAGCTCTGCTGTGTAAGTCACCTCCAGAGCTCCTGCACCAGATCAGGCTGAGGCTGAAATCTGACCCTCGAGAGGCCGCTTCCATGCCCAGCCATGTTCATCCTACTCCCATACCAATTTCCCCAGGGGACATTTTCTTTTTTTCTTATAATAAACTTCTTCCTATAGAGTAGTTTTTGATTTACAGAAAATGTGCAGATCACACGAAATACTATACTTTCCATATGTGGGTTTCCCATATACCCCATATCCGATTTAGTCTATTAACGTATTCCGTTAGTATAATACATTGGTCATAATCACTAAACAAATATCGATACATAGTTACTAAGTAAAGTCCATATTTCATTCTGATTTACTTAGTTTTTACTTATTTTCCTTTATCTGTTTCAAGAGCCCATCCAGGATCCCACATGACATTTAGTCATCGTGTCTCCGTAGGCTCCTCTGCGCTGTGCCAGTTTCTCAGACTTTCCTTGTTTGGGGTGACTTCGACAGTTTTGAAGAGTGCTGTCAGGTGTTTTGTAGAATGTCCCTCAAATGTGATTTGTCTGATGTCTTTCCCATGATTGCACTGGGGTTATGGGTTTTGGGAAGGAAGATCACAGGAGTAAAGCGCCATTTCTAGCTCATCATATTCAGGGTACACATTATCAACATGATTTATCATTGCTGTTCACCTTGATCCCCTGGCTGAGGTTGTGTTTGTCAAACATCCCCACTGTAAAGCTAATCTCCCCTCCCCCCAGACTGTAGTCATTCTGTGCAGCCCACACATAAGGAGTGGGGAGATATGCTCCACCTCCTTGAGCATGAAGTATCTACGTCAAGTACACACACCCCTCCTCCAGCTGCCATGAGCTTCGGCTGCTAATAGCTCACACATTCTCCCTTTTTTGTAATACAGCCCTTGGAGGACCAGAAATGCCTCATCCAGAGAGTGCACCATTCCCCAAGGGCATCCCACAGTCAATGATTCACTGGTAAGGGTAGACAAAAGACTAATCCTGAGGCCTCAGGTCAGAAGACAACTTCTTGGGGTGTATGGTACCCCAGAGGCCCCCATGGGTCACACCAAGGCTAGACTTTACCTGCTGTGTACTTGCTCAGCTTTTTCCCCTTCCCTATCTTACTGCCCGTACTTCCTCACAGATTTTTTTCCTTAAGAGAAACCCCGCAGTATATGTACACGAATCCCTGATCAGACTTGACTCCAGGAAACCAAACCTAAGGCAGCTGGCAAACAGGAAAAATGAGAGCCTGACGTTGAATCATTTGTGGGCTGGTAGGCAATGAAGATTCACATCCTTAGAGCTCTGTGGAGCACCAATCATCCCTGATGTGCAGGCACAAGGCAGCTGCAAAGACTTGTGCCTGGGATGAACCAGAGCAGGCTACAGCAGGAAGGGGAGGCACTGTTTCCTACAATATTGCCGGCATTTGAGCAGCAGGGGGCTGAGGGGAGGTATAATGAGAAGGACTGTGGAATCGAAGGGTTGTTGCTGAAAAAAAATTGATTGGTGCTTCAAGGAGAGAGAACGACAGAAAGAAAATGAATGTTCAAATTCCAGGAAAAAAAATAAGCTGGCATGTAAAAGCAGGCATCCCTGGGACTCCCATTGCGTCCTGTGATGTGCTAGGAAGCTATGCCAACTAAGAGGGTTTCCCCAAATGACCCTGTGGCCTATACATGTATGACAGCGACATTTCCAGCTACTCGTCCAACCATACTAAAACAGGGAACCAGTCACACTGGTGATTCAGCCTTATAGACCTAAGCAGAGGCTTGAGGAACCTCAGACTGGACAGCATATGGGTTTTGTCACAGGGGGGTGTCTCTGTCGTGGAGCTTACTGCTTTTACCAATTCCATTAACTGGAATTTTACAGAAAAGCAAATGTGGTAAAATAAATAAAAGTATCAAACATCTGGGACCCCAAGCGCACAATCCAGTGGAAAACACTAAGATGATGCAGCCACAGCTTGTAGATGGGAGTTTTAAGAGCCTTTATTTCTAAGAACCACTGCTCAGAGGGAGTGTGGCTGCCTTTTGCAGCTGGTACACCAGGCAGCTTTAGATGGTGGTTTTTCTTAGAATGCCATTTATTGAGGCAACACCGAAGCATTCCCTCAATCGAAATATATTAGTTGAGTGTCTCTATGGGGCCAGCCATGGTGTTAGGGTATAATGGTGAGAAAAGTAGACACAGGTCATTTCTGTCCTCGCAAAGCTTAGGGTCTCACTCCATTTCAAAAACTCTTGGTCCAGCAAGACAGAGTCATGGAGAGAAGGTGGCCCCGGTAGGACATGTGATCTTCAGTCAAGGGACGCAAACAGAATGAGGCAGCTTTGCTATCTTTCCTCCCTCTTCGGGCTTTCCATTGGCCAACCCAACCAGAAGCCAGAGGGCTGAGGAGTACTACTGATGGAGCCCATACGGATGAGCCACTTGGGGGCACCGGGCAGGAAAAGGGAGCACAGCGGACCTGGGGGGACGATGAAGGATGTTCAGCACATAGTCGTGACCCAGTGATGTTGAATAATTATTATCTCAGCATACTGTGCCCCTCCGGCTGGCTCCATACAGCCTCTAGGGTACTCTCATAGCGTCACTTATCATAACTTTTCTCTCATTTAATTCTGAATCAAATATATATGCTCTAGTCTATACGACTGGTGATTGTATTCCCATGTAGGAAATTTGTGTCTTCCTAGACAGCTTCGTAATGTACAATGCTCACGCCCCTTCTCCTTCGATGTGACCTATTTCTTTGGAGCAAATTGAGAACTCTGGAATTCCTAAAAGATCCTAGTTAGCCTTTTGGTCTGATAATGTTGATGGAGATAAAAACCTGTAAAATCCCAATTTGACTGTCAATTTGTGTTCAGAGCCACTTTCAAATCAGAGTTCATGAGATCATTGAAGAAAAGGCAATCCGAAAATGGTAAATATATGCCTAAGGGATAATAATGTATAATCAGAACTGTTACTATTAAACGCTCACTTGATACCACCAAGGAGAAGTGTTTTATAGCAAAGGACGACCTTGAAAGCAATGCAACCTAAAACTCAGGAGGCTCTTAATGGTAATATGATACCTATGATATTAACAAAAATAGTAACATTGGTACATATTTTTCAAGTGCCTACAGAAGTGCCTGACACTTCGTATCTTAGTGATACTATACTCAGCCCTTTATGCATATTAATCTCATTTAACATGCTATGATATGATTAATATTCATTTTACACACATAAGTTAATACTCACATTGATATTATTATTACAAGATTTTATACATTTTATCTCACTCAATACTTGAATTGATATTATTATTCAAGCATCTTATACATATTACTGTATACATTATATGCATTTAATCTCATTTAATATTCAAATATTATTTCAGCATTTTTATATACAAATGTTTATGTATTCTTATAACTTTTATATCATTTAATACTGAAACTGATATTATCATTCCAGGATTTTTATACATATTAGTTTATGCATTCTATACCTTTTATCTCTTTTAATACTGAAATTGATATTATCATTCCAGTTCGACAGCACAGGGCACTGATTTACAGGAAGTGTGTGTTATCCCTCAGACCCATGAGGCTGGCGAGCGCTACAGTGATGCTAAATGCAGGCCCTCCTGGCCCTAGCACTTTTCTTCTCTCTACCACAAACAAAATGCTTCCCCCAGTGGTTAGAGCTGACAAAGTCCTTACTGCAGGCCAGGAGCTGTGCTATCTATTTTTGTGCGCACGTTTTGCATTTGATCTTCACAGCAACCCTATGAGGTGGGTTCTATTTTCAATTTCTATTTTGCAGAGCTCAAAAATGGCACCCAGACAAGTTATAGTAATCAAGGGAGATTTGTACTATCCAGACATCTGCTGAGAATCTGCCTAAAAATAAAGGGTCTGGCGAGTTGCTACATGGAGGACTGTTTCATCCTTTCAGCATCGATGAAGCAATGAGGTGACCCGTGACTGAGGACTTAGCCTGGATTAAGCAAGAAGGATGAGCCAGTGGTGACGAGGTGGCAGAAGAGAGCAGGAAAGTAACTCTGCTTTCCTGAGGTTTTTAATCATCTGGAAAGAGACAAACCAGCCCTGGCATGTACAAACCCTGAATTCTTGGGAATAGATTTGTTTTTTTTAAACTTGGTATATCAGAGTACTATGGTTGTAAGTGACAGAAGTGACTCTGGCTACTTGAACAAACAACAACTACAAATAAGATAAAGGTATAGCTGTCTGCTTTATACAGAGAAAACCTCGGTGTGGAGTTTTATAGGCTAACTAGTTATGTGACTTAAAACGGATAGAAGATTCCAAAGAAGGGCTGTAAAGATGAAATCCCAAATTGCTTCAATGAGACAGAATTTTCTGGGGTGAAGCTAGCGAGGTGGCACAGGGGTCCTCTGAAAGCAACCATCTTCAGAGGCCCAGGAGCAAACACAGGCCATGTGTTCAGAGAGAAACAGGGATATGACATCCTCATCGACTCAGAGGACTGCTTTGGGGGAAGAGCAAAGCCCAGGAATAATGGAGGCAACAGCCAAAGAAAGAAGACCAAGGATGCACCGCACATTTCCTGGGGAGAGCTGAGAAGGGAACTATAATAACATTCATTCACCTTGGTTGTTACGAGTTTGGGCTCTGGAGCCTGGTGGAGCTGAGTTGGAATCCCTTGTGCGGTAAACTGACTAGTGACCCTGGAAAGGTCATTCTTCCAGATGTCCGTGGAGCTAATGTCCCTGTTTCCTTCAGGTCTTGGTTCACACAGTCACCTTCTTAATGACCACCCTTTTAAAATTGCCACCCTTCCTTTCTTCCACACTCTTCAATCCAGCGCTTTTAACTTCCCTTTCTCTGTTCTACCCTCTTTTTCTGTAGGACTTATCTTTTATCATACTAACCAAGTTTGTTATTATTAGTCTAGTGTATTGTTTATTGTGCATTCCAACCCACCATGTACACTCGGGGAAGGGTGTTTGTTGATGTTGCCCAAAGATGCATCCCAAGTGTCTAGAACAGTACCTGTACATTGTGTGCCTAATAAATACTTGTTGAACGAACGAAGTTCCTTACCCTCTCTGTCTCATCTGTAAAATGCGGACAGTATTCACTGGGTTTCATGAGGATGAAATGAGAGGATGCAAACAAAAAACACTCAGCATAGTGCCTGTCAAAAAGTGCTCAGGTGTAGGGAATTGTAGTGCTTTTCATATCCATTAATTTTCTCATTTGATCCTCATGTTAACTCTGAAGAATAATATCCTGCAGATGATGAAAATGTGATCCATAGAGATCAAGAGAGTTGTTAGCTTGACCTAGCATCACAGAGGCTCCTTTGTGGAATTGGTATAAAGACAAGAAGGCCAGAGGACAGGCCAAGGGATTCCCTCCACATTTCATTCAAGCCTTTCCCAGCAAAAGGTGGTTAGCCCAGACTTACTACCACAGGGATAGAATTCCATAAACAGTGATCAGATAATGTTCAGTGAACATTGTATTTCCTAATGTGGTGATCATTAGGAATTATCTTGGTTCACTGGGAGGCATTTGTACTATATAACCGCATTTCCTTCCCTGAAGATGTTACTGTGACGGCAGAGGGAAGCCCTAGACAAAGCACAATGTATCTTGACTTTAACAATGTATCTTGATATACACAAGGCCCCCCTTTAGACCTCATGCATAACACGGTGAAATGTGGGGTTGCTGGTTGGATTCATCACCGACACTAAAGATCAGCAAAGTTTTTCTGTAAATGGCCAGACAGTAAATCTTTTAAACCTCGCAGGCCATGTCTGTCATAACTACTCAGTTTCGCCACTGTAGTGTGAAAGCAGCCATAGACAGTATGTAAACAAATAAATGTGGCATGTTCCAATAAATTTTTTTTTTTACACAAACAAACTGAAGGCTAGGTTCAGCCCACAGGCTGTAGTTTGCTAAGCCCTGGTCTAGATGGTTGAATGATTGCACCCTCCTAAATGTGCCATGGACTGAACTGACAAAGAGTTTCTATTGCTGGGATACAGTTGACTACATTTATGAGTGATACAAAGCTAGGAGAAATATGCAACATGATGGATGACAAAGTCAAGATCTAAAATTAGGCTGAGAAGCTAAAACTATCAGCCTAAATTAATATGATGTAAGTTAATGCCTAAAAGCATATTGTTCTTTAATTAACAAAACATCATCAATAACGGAACTAGCTACATTCTGTTATACCAACACAATAAAGGAAAACTCTTTTTGGCAGTCATCGCTCAAAAATGATCTGGGGTTGGCCATATGCTTCACTCATTATTCATTCACTGACTTCATTCGTTCATTCATTCATTCATTCGTTTAGTTTTCAGCAACAAGCCCCAGCTGTTTGCTAGGGCCTATGCATAGTGCTGGAGTGAAGTGGTTTTGACCATAAATAAAATAATGTCCTTAAGGACACACAATATTATCTATTGGACAAGAAAGATACCCCTTTATTTACTCATTCACTCATTCCTTTGTTTTTTCAACCACTCAATATTGCAGCCAATGATGTGGCAGGGCCAAATCAGGGTGTGGGGATGACAAAGGCAAATGAGATTTCGTCTTTGCCTTTGAGGAACCCCAAGTATGATCTTGGAGACATATATTATGTAAACAGATCAATTACAATACAGCATGGTAAACGCTGCTTCAGAAACATGAATCAAAGGCTGTGTGAGCAGAGAGAATGAAACAGCTAATTCACCCTAGAGGGTTCCATGAAACCCGAACATTTGAGCTGCCTTTAGAAGGTACATTAGGAGTTTTGCTATCAGATGTTGATACATTCTTTAACATCTGAGAGACTTTTGTGCCTGGTTACAAACACCCACAAATATTTATGCTTCGCTTAATGCCCCATTTACTAAAATCATCTGTTAGATCATAAAAGCAAAATTTTCCAAACAACCCTTTCAGTAATGTAAATGCTGCTTACAAATTTGACTAACCTTTAAAAAAATGAAGCCATGTTACAAGTGTAGTCTTTGAGTTGTGTTTTCTGCAGAAACTTTTCCTGGTCAAGGTTTGGGTGTGCACAACATGTTTGGGAGCTGTAGGGACATAGAGGGTGAGGGGTGGGTTGTTGGACAATCAGTCCAGGTAAAGAGAGTCGGCCCAGAAGGGTATGTTATCAAGTCAGCTATCACAGCTAGCGACTAAAACTTAATCTTGTGAGAAAGCTCTTGGAAGTGATGGAAAGCCATGCCTCAAAATTACCCTGGTCAAGGGACAAGGGAATCGAGGAATTTATACCCTCATACCTGCCACTCACAGGGTAGGGGCTGTCGCAGGTGGTGATGCGGGCAGTTAATCCAAGGCACTTACAGCCTACCCTGTGCACTTATGCAGGTGGGCTCTGGAAACCTGTGGGCAGCCCACAGATAAAGATGCAGTGCAGGCTGTCGGGAGATGGGCTGGAGTGCCTGGAAATGGGGCTCTGAAGGCTCATGGGTGAACACCAGCAGTAGCTGCTGTACATACTACGCAAGAGTCCAGAAAATTTCAGACACCTTCAAGGGCAGACCAAACACACGGACATATAATGCTTACACATGTACTAACACCTATTATAAAACAGCAACATAAAGCATTCCATTCGCTGCTTCATTATATTTCTCCTTGTACTTCTCACTTTCTAGGGTTATTGCCATGCAGCTTTTGTTTCTTCTGGGGTTTTTGCTGTAATATTCTCACAGCTTTCCTGGCTGCAGTTATTACACCATACTCCATGTAAAAGGATAAGTTCTCAGACCAGCTGAGGTTAAGGATCCTCTAAGGTAACACAAGCCTGATCATAAGGCTGAATAAAGCCTGTTCAATGCATCCTAAAGAGATGACTTTCTAGATCCACCCTCTCACATAGGTTTCACTTTTTAGTACCTTGAGGGACTTCCCTGCAAACTATGTACTTTGAACATTTTGTTTGGCCAACATTACACCTCTTTGCCTCTTATACCATCATTTAAAATTTTTGACCTTATTTGTCAGCATTATTAAAAATGTACAATTTTCTGTTTCTATTTTATTATAATCTCTACAGGTTTCTTGTGGTTTCATCTCCTAGGAGATGAGCAGCTGGGTCTGTGTACTTAGCATGCCTCTCGAGGACTTTTGGCTAATTAATCATTTTGCAACACTGGGCTGCACCCTCTTTCTCCGTGGCCATTACACATGATCATCAGAGCTGATCTGTCCTGCTTGAACTACAAGTATGAACACAATCTGCTTTGATATTTTGGAATTACTTGACTTATGCACTCTTGTCTAGTTTATTCTTTCTTAATTGCTCTGCTAGAAGCAAGTACATATTTCTTTTTCATATACAAATACTTCATTGAAGAGTATCAAAATGTTTACATAGGAAATGTCATCTCTTTGTGCTAAGAACACAGATCCTAAAGCCAAATGGCCCAGATTTAAATTCAGGGTCCCCCAATCACCTGCTCTAGGCTAGTGTACCTAACCCTCTGGGCCTCCATCGCCACATTTGTAAAATGAGACTGATAGAGCCTACTTGGGTGTTGTGAGTAAAACATGAGTTACTAGCTGTATGGCACTTAGCATGGTGCCTGGCATATACTAAGCCCTATGTAAGCATGTGCTATTACTACTATTACTGTGAGGATTATGATGCACCAACTCTCCCTATTTATTAAAATCAACTCAAGCACTGAGCATATCTTATTATATTTACCTTTCATATAAAAACTACCGTACGTAGTTTATATTAACTTTCTATTGCGTAGCGTTAATGATAGCCTTTCACAGACATCATTTTTCCAATTAACTATAATTACTTCTACTATGTTTCCCATTATTGATGCTCAGATGGACACCATTTGGCTGATGGGAGTTCCTTTAGGCTGGTTTTTGTCTACTCAGGGCATCCTGGTGCTGTTGAAGCAGCCTTGGTTTCTAGCAACAGCAGGGCATCCCAAAGCCCCACCCCCTTCCCGCTCCAAAGCCACGGACTCAGCATGCTGGTGTTTTGTTAGTACCATCAGCAACTGAAACGTAGGCACTGACTGGGGCAGGTGCTGGGCAAAGATGCATCAGTTGCTGCCATTGATGCGATACAGCTCATGATGAAACGTTCTAGCATGGAGACCAAACAAATCTAGGTTTCCAGATTGGATTCTACACTCTCAATCTGTGTTCATTAATTTGCTTGGTCCTCAGTTTCCGTGGCAATGAAATAAGACTAATGTAAATTTGCTCTTGGATACTTTCTCCAGATCCATGCCCTCTGCATCTTCACCCTGCTCTTTGCTTGGTAGACAGACCTATATGGACTATACTAGTGGTTCTCAATGAGGATGCTTTTGCCCCCTCAAGAGACATTTAGAAATATGGAGACATTTTGGGCCATCACAACTGGGGAAGTTGCTATTGGCATCTAGTGAGTAGAGGCCAGGGATGCTATTAAACATTCTAGGGTGCACAGGAGGATTCCTCACAGCAAAGACTTACACAACCCCAAATATCAATAGTACAGAGGTCCAGAAACCCCAGACTACACCAACAGGTTCTCACCCCTCTGGCTTCTGGGTGCTGTTGGCCAACAGGGAGCCCTTGCAGGATCGAGAAAGGGAGGAGTGGGAGGTCAAGTTGTCCCTTCCCTTTGCTCCCACTCAAGGGGTTGTCTAGTGTGACTGTGTCCCTCCCCCACAGGCCCCTGCCCCACTCCAGGCAGGCTTTTCTCCTTCTGGGATCAGGCAACTGCTGCCTATTCTCCTCTCCTTGGCTTCAGGGTGGTAACAGCTCTGCTGATACTGGCCCTAGGGTACCACACTTTCTCTGGAGGTTCCTTTGTATGTTGCCTCACCTTTATTAATAACCCCCTTTCAAATAAACCCTCTTCAAATTATCCTAATTTGATAATCTGTTTCTTTTGAGATTCTTAGTGATATCAGTAACGACCTCATAAGATGTTTTAAGGTTTCAGTGAGATAATAGAAACATTTGGCAGGGTGAGGCCTGTTGTGAATGTCCAGTAAATCACAGCCTTCTCATGGTTCCACTTTAGACATTGCTGTTACTCTGGGTACCAGGGACAGATGACCCTCCCCTCACATGAGCCACCTGAAATTTTCTCCCTTTTAAATTTGTAGCATACTTGGATCCTAAGAGTAGATCTTTTATATATATATATATATAGCTATGTTCCAGTGTCTAGAGATGGCTGTTCTGCTGCAGAGCTCAAATATGGAGTTAAAATATGCTATGAGTTGAAAAACCTTTGCAGAAATTCCAAGCCTGTCTCTGCTCTCAGAATGCAAGACATATGTGTGTCCTGTCACATAAATTTGAAAGCAATGTCCATGCTGGCCTCTCTCTCTCCAGGTTTCCTGACTCAGTAGTAAGAATGGATGAGCACAATTTTTATTCCTGGTGGCAGGAGAAAGGTTGGACTACAGCCTCTGTAGATATGGTTGGACGAGATTCAAGCCAGGCAAGGGAAATTGCTATGGCCCTGCCCAAGATAACACAAAACCTTGGGCAGCTTCACTGCTCACCGCAGGTGACACCTAAGATCAGAGTCCAGAAATAGAGTGTGTCTGAGAATTTGTGGGACCCACTGGGGTGACTCATTCATTCATTCCTTTTTTATTCATTCATGTATTCATTCATTCCAACACATATTGATATTTGAGAGTAACTGACTTTTTCATTAAGTCTATTCTATGCCATCACCGACAGCAGACAGAACAATAATAATTATAGATAATATTCACTTTTCATCCATCGTCTAATCCAGATCTTCAAAAGTTCTATGAGGTTGGTGCTCCCATTGGCCCATTTTAAGGATGAAGAAACTGAGACTTGGAGACAGAAAAGCCATTTGCCCAAGCTGCGTGGTGATGAACTAGGATTCATACGCAGACAGATGGGCTCTAGAGTCTGACCCACCTGAGCGTAGGGAAGATATTTTGCTTTGCTGACCCTCTGTCCTCTATTACACCAGGATTATGTGTCCACCTCACTGCCTGATCCATGCCCAATGCTAAGACTAGCAGCTAGCACTGTTATTAAGGAGTAAGGAGCTCTGAGTCGGGCATCTCTGAGTTCCAGTCCTGCTCTGCCTCTAAATAGGTATGTCCCTCAGGCAAAGCATTTCACCTGCCTGAGCTCAGTTTTCTCATTTGCACAGTGGAGGATAGTAATGTCTGACTTAGAGGACTACAGTGAGAACTCCACAACAAATGCAGTGATCTCCCAAGTGGTGTATGCACACTCCAAGGTGGAGAAAGAAATGATCAGAATTTTGTTTTCTAACTCATTTAATTCACCTCAAAATTAAAAAAATAAAGGAAATGAAGCTTTACTCTTATTTAAGGTATGCACAGATATTTGAGACCATATTTGATCTATATGTCAGCTCTTTTCTTTCTCCTACAATGCAGAGTAGCTGGTAACACCTCCACACATCACTAATTTCCTTTCAACAAATTACCTTTGTGGCAATGTACGTGTGCCCAGGTAAGTGGATTTAGGGATCCATTTACCTGTGCATTTTGGCCTCCGTGAGGAGTTTGGACATGGTCATGAAGGAGATGGCGTGATGCTGGAGGGATCCAATCATATTTGCATTTTCAAAGGATAGTAATAATGATAATGATAATAGCATGGTAGGTGATATTAAAGGAATTACTGATAATTGTGGATTTAGGAATTATAATAACCAGTTTTTCAAACTGACAAGCTCACAAAATAAACAAGTGACGTAAAAAAAACATTCCTGCTAAGATTCTATTTAAACAATACTAATAGGGTGAGCATACGTGAACAACCAGAAAACGGCAGCGCTCACCTTTCTTCCACTTCTGTTAGGGTTCTTCATGGGCCACCCCAGGGCCGGCCGAGTGACTCAGTTGGTAACGAGCTCTCTCAAGAGTGCGAGCTCTGAACAGCTAGCGGTTCAATTCCCAGCCCAAGCTGAGCTGCTGCTGAGCTGGGCAGGATGGCTCAGCTAAAAAAAAAAAATGCATGGGCCACCCCACAAGGTAAAGAAAATGATATAATCTGAGCTGACCAAATGCTGCCCCCCCTATGCATACAAAGGAAATTGTATTACTAGGTGGTTTCAAATAGGGATTTACAGCCACTATCATAAATGATAATTTTTTTCTCTATGTGTAACTTGTGCCTAGAGACAGTAGCTAATAATAGTACCAGGATACCACAATTAGCAAGACATACAATATTATTTATTCCAAGGTAATTTCAGCCTTTTAGAAATTCTTTTTTTTAAGGGTTTTATTGGAAAATTGGGGGAGGGGAACAGTGTTGGGGAATTGGGGAAGGGAACCAGCCAAGTTGTTGTTCTTCAATCTTTGTTGTGGAGGGCGCCAGTCGCCACCTGGCTTCCCGCTGGCAGGCAGCTCGTGGTCTCTAAGCTCAAGATGCTGTGTTCAATCTTAGTTCTGGGTGGGTGTAGCCACCATCCCATGTGGGAGTGAAACCAGCAGCCTTGTTGTTAAAGAGTGCACGCTCTATTCACTGAGCCTCCAGGCGGCAGCTCAGCTCAAGGTGCTAAGTTCAGTCTTAGTTGCAGGTGGGTGTAGCCCATCATCGAACAGACAATCTTGTTGTTACACCAGCTGAACCATCTGGCCACCTGTTGGCAGCTCAGCGACAGCTCAGCTTGGGCACAGCTCACTGGCTCATGTGGGAATCGAACCAGCAGCCATGTTGCTCAGAGCTCACGCTCTTAAGCCAACTCTTAACCAACTGAGCCACTCGGCAGGCTCCTTTTAGAATTTCTTGTTTTGTATATGCTTTATACGGTACTCCAAAAGCACCATTTGACAGTATGGAAGTAACCAATTAAATTAATTATGTTGGTGATACATGCTTAAAATCATTTTTTGTTGGCGGGGTATACAATTTAAAAATTATGGAGACCCCTGATCTAATGTATATAATAAAGTAATTGACTAAAAAACTGGCATGCAGATGCTCAGTAAAAAGCAACTGTTATTATTAACAACTTCTCATTTATTGAGCACTTACTGCATACGATTATTTTTTTCACAAGTCTTAAAACAATTTTATATGGAAAATTCCAAACACCCAAAACGTAGAGAGAATAGGTCTATGGACCCATATGTACCCTTACCCAGCTTTGACAATTATCATTTTGCCAACCTTGTTTTATCTCTTCCCCCACTTATTTGTATGAACTACATGAAAGCAAATCTACAACATTTCAATTGCAAATAGTTCTCTATGAATCTCTAACTGATAAGGACTTTCTGTTTAACCACCTCACCATTATCACACCCAAAACAATTATCAGTAATTCCTTTAATATCACCTACCATGCTATTATCATTATCATTATTACTATCCTTGGAAAACACAAATATGATTGGATCCCTCCAGCATCACTTCATCTCTTTCATGACCACGGCCAAACTTCTCATGAAGGCCAAAATGCAGAACACAACCTGCCCCTGCTGCCCTCTGCTCTTTGCCCACCATGCCCTCAGCACAGGCACACGCCTCCCAGTTCCTTAACAGCCTCCCTGGTCCCTTCCTGCTCAAAGCGCTTGCACTTGCTGTCCCCTCTGCCTGGATCGCTCTTCTCCCTGCTCTCCCTGTTGGCTCCTTCTCAGACTTTGGGTCCCAGTTCTAGAGTTACATCTGCCCTGAGTTCTCACTTTGCCCTCACACTAAACAATGTCCATGTGTTTCATCACAAAGTCTAGGTTTGTTCCTTGCTGATCGCCTGTCTCCTTCATTTGACGGGGAGGGACCCAGTATGTATTAGTCACCAGCTTTTTCCTGGAGTTGAGCTCAGGGCAGGAAAGAAAGTAGCAGACAACATATGTCATTGAAAGACTGAGATGAAGAGGGAAGCCATAATCTCACCCCTGCCTCCTTTCTGCTCCTTCAACCTGCAAGTCTTCCTCTTCCCTCTCAAGCCAACCACCTGTCTTTTCACACCACATCCTGCCCAGCCTTCAAGTTCAGGTTAGGTGTGACCTCCTCTGGGAAGCCCAGGCTGCTTCTGTGCTTGCTCTCTGAGCTCACTTCCATCACCAAGTTTATCGTATCACCCACGGTGGCTCACCCTCACCACACTCTGCGCTCCTTGAGAACTGTGATGGTTAAATTTATGTATCAACTTGACTAGACTTAGGGATGGTGGTAAAACGTTATTTCTGGATGTGTCTGTATGAGTTTCCGAAAAGAGATTAGCATGTAAGTCTGTAGATTGAGTAAAGATCTGCCCTCACTAAAGCAAGGAGGGCATCATCCAATCTACTGAGGGCCCGAATAGAACAGAAAGTCAGAGGAAAGGCACATTTACTCTCTTTTCTTGAGCTGCAACATCCATCCTCCCCTGCCTTTGGATATCAGCTTTCCTGGTTCTCAGGCCTTTGGGTTTTGACTGGAACTACCACCAGCTTTCCTGGGCTGCCGACTTAATAGATGGTTGGTCCTGGGGCTTCTCGGCCTCTGTAACTGCATGAGCCAATTCTTCGTAAGAAATTTCTTTGTGTATGTCCATATTTATCCTATTGGTTCTGCTTCTCTGAAGAGCCCTAATACAAAAACCAAGACCCATCTTTGTAGTCCTGCAAAATGCCTGGAGCTCAGTGCTTGGGACATCTCTATAAAGTTTTCAGGCCTGGATAAATGAATCAGCCAGGAGTGGGAAGGTACAGTTCAGCATTATGGGCCAGGAAATGGACAACAGGTAATGTAATGGGGATCTGCGGGGCCCGAAGACATAACAGGATGTCACACTGGGAAGGTTTGAATCAGTAGATGAGATCTAAGACCCTGGACATTGGAAAGGGTCCTGGGTTTCCTTGTAAGGAGGTGCCAGGTGTGATTTCAGGGTGATGGCAACCCTTTAAGTAAATACAGAATAATTAGAATATAAAGTCCACTAGGAAAAAGCTTCTCTGGGGGATGGACATTTTGTTTTTTTTGTTTTCTTTGAATTGGGGAAGGGGAACAGCCAAGTTGTTATCCTTCATTCTTAGTTGTGGAGGGTGCAGCTAGCTCAGCTCCAAGTCCAATCGCCGCCTGGCCACCCACAGGCAGCTCGGCCACTCAGCAGAAGGTGCTGTGTTCAATCTTAGTTGCAGGTGGGCATAGTTGTAGGTGGGAGTCCAACTGGAAACCTTGTTGTTAAGAGCACACGCTCTCACCAGATGAGCCATCCTGCCACCTGTTGGCAGCTCAGCGACAGCTCAGCTTGGGCGCAGCTCACTGGCCCATGTGGGAATTGAACCGGCGACCCTATTGCTCAGAGCTTGCACTCTTAACCAACTGTACTATTCCCTGCAATAGCTATAGTGCCTGGCACATAGTTTGTGCCCAATGAAGTTTTTTTTGATGAATCAATGAATGGATAAATTAATTCAGGGCTGGTTGAAGAAAAGGCAGAGATGTGAACTGGATATGAGAAAGGAAAGTAGCTATAACATTTCCTCACTATCCCTCGGAACCACCTAAGGGAAAAGACCCAAACCCACCAATCCTGTGACGATCAATACCAGGCCTATCTCCTTTAATCTTGTCTTTCCAATGCCCACCAGAGCCTGGCACTTAATAGAGCTCAATAAATCATTGTGGATTTTACTTAGCTTGAAATGAATTAGGATTCTCAACACTCTTCATGTCTTCAAGTGAAAATTCTATATTAGTTCAATCTCTATGTTTTTTTAGCCCTGTTTTTAAGAGTGTTGAATCAATTCCAACTTATCAATCAAGGTCAGATTTGTCATTGGAGCATCTGCTTGCTAACATGAGTGTGTCTGCATTTTGGTGAGTTTCTATTTTTACTGGCCTGACATACTAACACATAGCAGGGCATCTCTAGGTGATGATATTGTCGTACATGGGGCACAGTGTCTTGGGAGCTACTGGTAAGTTGTCCCCGGGGAAAAGCAGAGGTTCCAAAGACACACGGATTTTGCAAATTCTGTATTAAACAGAGTTCTTGGATGTAGGACTGCTTATAGCCTTTGTTTTGCTGGTATAAAATAGTGATTCCCCTAAGAGAGGGTCTCAAAAGATGGTAATCCCCAGATTCTTTATTCATTAAAACATTTGTTTTTGTTTTTTTAGGTGTTCGGTGGAACACCTTTTCACCACCTAGGGGTTGCCTTTCCCAAGAACACAGTTTTAGAAATGCTGTTTCCCAGAATACCAAATCACAATGAGTTGTGTGTTTTCTTAACCATTTAGTTTGCTAAAATGGCTGGTCCGTCATAATGGAGGAAGGTCCACACTCATTCATATTCCCTCATCTGCTCCTCCTAAGAGCAGAAGCACCAGGGTCAATAGAGATCAGGCTTTGCTGTGAGCTCCTCTAGGTGCAAATCTCAGCTCTGCTACTTATCAGCTGTGTGACATTCTGCAGGTTAAGTACCCCTCGCCTTCGGTTTTCTCATCCCTAAAAACAAGACCAGTGATGCTGCAGAGGGACTACCTAACCATGGGAGTTGAAGATGTCTTTGAAAGGGTATGGCAAGGTCTGAAGTGTAGCAGGTGATATTTCATTCACGGAGTGTCAGGCACTGATCAAGAAGCTGCAGATGAAGCTGTAAACAGACTGGAGTCCCTGCCCTTGGGAGATTCTAGCCCAGCAAAGAAAGATAGAAACTTCTATAGAGTTCAGCTGCCCAGGTGGTTCCATGTGGCAGCCAGGGTGGGCATCAGGACTCTGGGACTAGGGCAACAGCAGGTGCCACTCATGGAAAGTCTGCTGCTATGTTCCTGGTGAAAGGCGAGGAAGCTATGAGTTGTCCTGTGCTGAGACCCACCTGAATCCTGCCTCTGCACTGTGGCTGCAGCATGCCCAACAGCAGAGGACATCCTGAGCCCTCCTCCTCCCCACTCTGATGGAGGCACAGAGGAGCAGCACACCTGTGCAGCCTCACAGTGGGGCCTTTGGACCCACATGCCAGGCAGCCCCATGGGGAGCACCAAAGACACAAAATGAAACCAATCAGGTCAAACCCATCCCTTCACCTGAATTATAAGATGACGTTGGATGCAGGAGACTGATGCCATGGATATCTGTGGGTGACACAGCTGGGCCAGAGGCCTGGATCCCTGTGCATTCTAAAGAGACTCGGACAGCTTTTTGAAACTGGTGGCACAGGTCTCAGTGAGTAGATGCTCAGTGCCCTGTTTGGTACTTCCGTCTCCCAATGATGGGACCAAGTGGTCCACGGAGCAGCCTGCATCTTCTCCAACACCTGCATCCCTGGAAGATGAAGAGTTCGTCTCTAATTGTGCTTGCTTTTCTCCCTCTGCTTGCATCCCTCCCGCTGCAGCTCTCTTACAGGCATTAGGCATTTAATTGTGCATGCCACAATTCATTGTGCCTGGGGCTTAAGCAGGGGCTGCCGCCTCTAGCTTCTTCACTCTGCAAACTGAGTGCTCACCGACTCCTGTCCTGCCCGCTTCATGAATCACAGTTCAACGTGTTCTTGTAATTATCTAAGGTTTTAAGCTTACGAGGAAGATCCTAGTGAGCTCAAGAAGAAGGTGAAATACTAAGTTTGTACCAAATGAAGAATACAACTGTGTGCACTTCCTTTGTGTATCAATTAGCAGCATATGGCGAGAGCCAAACGTGCTAATAGAGTTATAGAGAAATGTAAGGGTTAGAGAGACTGCCGCTCCCTCATAGGATCAGGCAGGAGCACATGCTGCTTCCCAAACAGATTGTCTGAACACCTGCAGACATTCAAGGACCCTCCTGCTCTCAAGTACTCTCCTTCGTAACTCTTTCAATAAGAGCGTCTTAATTCCGGGAGAGGTATGGTGTTAAGGTTGGAGAGGCTGTGTGACCGACAAGCTTCACCTCACCTGCCAACCCCGATCAGTTGGGGCTGCCTGGGATGCTGTGTTGAGAAGGATTCCGAGGCTGCACTCGGGTTGAATGGGACTTAAAACTGATGAGTTACAATGGTTGCCTTGAGACGGGCACAGGGCAAGGAAGATGGCAGTGCACACATTTCACATTTCTGCCCGTGTCAAGAGCCTTAACCAAGGAATTGAAGACCCTGTGGTCTTGGGGAAGTCATTCACTGTCCTCAGCCTTGGATTCCTGATCTGTAAAATCAAGGTGGTGATAATATTTCCCTTATAGGGTCACGGTGAAGATCAAGTCCAATGAAGCGTGTAAAACTGCTTTGGGAACCATAATGCACTATACAAACATGAGGTGATGTAATTGCAAAAAGATCTACCCTCAAATAACTGTGTGTGTGTGTGTGTGTGTGTGTGTGTGTGTGTGTTTGCTTTTCTAACTCTAGGGAAGGAGTTTTCAACCTTGGCACTGTTGACATTTTGTTTGTGGCGGAGCCTGTCCTGTGCATTATAAGATGTTTAGCAGCATTCCTGGCCTCAGCCCACTAGATGCCAGTAGCAGCCCCCCAGTAATCAAAATGTCCATCAGAAATGTCTCCAGACATTGGCAAATGTCTGCTCTGGGCAAAATTGCCCCTGGTTGAGAACTATTGGTCTAGGTCAGTAGCTTTCCCCTCTGGCTGCACATTAGACTCACCCGGGGGCCTTTTAAAACTATATCAATGTCAGGTTCCAATCCCCAACCGAGAGATTTTTATTTACTTGGTCAGAAATGGGCAGGGCACCAGAGTGTATCCCCCGGGTGATTCTAATATACACTCCAGATTTGAGGACCTTTCACAATGCTGTGTGGAATCCTTTCTGAGATAACAGAAGTTCTGCTCTCCTGCGAGTTACAGCTCCCAAGGGCTTCCCAGGCCTTGGCCATGTGCTGTTTTGGGGAAAGGCCAAGTCTCCTCCCAGGGGGAAAGCAGGCAGAAGGTTCCCCACATCCCAACCCAATATGCAATTTCCTTTCTCCCCCATTTGTAATGAGTATATGAACAATTCATCCTTTAACGGGTGATTGAGGGAATGTGACAAAGGAGGTAATTTAAACATGATGGATATCCATGCGTGTCCATCTTAAAGCAACTTCTCAAAGACAGTGGAAGTCCTAAGAGCCCTTTGATGAAATGGAGCTAGACAGAAACACAGCAAGTAACATATGACTGGGTACAAGTGGTAAAATTAAAGGCAAACGCTGATGAGCTCACTAGAGCCTGAAGTGCTGAAGCACAATATTAGCCTTGGTGGAAAATAACTTCACTGAAATATGTCCTCCCTGCTACACAGCTTTCCTGAGGCTCTGAAAGCATTTCGTCTCTCTCTGCCTCTTGCTCTCTGTCACGGCGCATTTTCATTGGAACGAACAGAGAAGAGAGTTGGGAATGAAAGTGAAGGATAATTGAAGTCTTGCCTAGATCTATTGTTACAACTGAATAGGCAGAGAGACAAATGCGCTGTGCCTGCACAGACCCTCACGAAAGCGCCTCAGCTCCTGGGGCGGGCATAACAGCCAGTCAATCAGCATATACTTACCAAACTCCCCCCATAAATAAGGCACAGTGCTAAGCTCTCCGGGGTATACAGAGATGGATAAGACACAGATCCTGCCTTCTAGGTGTTTGCATTCTAGTTAGGCACCTATACAAACTATCAATAATGCTGAGTGGTCTGAGTTTAACTTGAGATGAATGGCTCCAATGAGAGATACTGAGCTAGGGGGCGTTTCAGGTGAAACAGAGTGAAAATTGGACATGGGGGCTGAGCAATCCAGCCAGTTCCCAGGTATCACTTCTTATGAGCTGATGCTCAAGAGGACTGTCGGTCTCTTGAATGAAGGAGGGACACACCTGGAGTGGGGTCAGGTGACTGAGAAAGGCAGGGCATGATGCCCACTTCCTCCTGGGACTCAGCAATTAGCTATGTGCCTGCATAAGAGATGGGTACTGCAGAAGGGATGAGGCAGAGGGTTGGAGGGAAGGGCCGACTCCCCATCTCTGTGTGGAGAACAGTGGCCAGACCAGCAAGGACTTGGGGGCCATGCAGAGAAGAGAATGTTCCTGCCCTTCACCCTGAGATAGAAGCAGCCCCCAGGGCACAGCTGTTTTCCAGCAGAGGAAAACAGGATCTCAGTGTGGGGCAAGGATGTGACAAGGATGCTGAGATCCTAGCAGAGCAGCATGACACCTGAGGAGCATTTCAAACTGCATCAATGCCAGGTTCCAATAAATAAAAAGATTTTTATTTAATTGGTCAGGAGTGGGCGGAGCACTGGAGTCTATCCCCCTAAGTGATTCTAATATACATTCCAGAGTCGAGGACCTTTTACAAAGCTGTGTGGAATCCTTTCTGAGATAACAAAAGCTGTGCTCTCCTGTGAATTATAGCTCCCACAAGCTTCTTGGGCCCCAGGACCCCCAAGGATCCTGATGCAGCAGCTTGTGTCCCCAGTGAGGCTTTGCTTGGGCACAGGAGGCAAGGGGTGGGACCTCAGGATTATTGCTGTCAATCCATCACCTAGTCCAAGCCTCTCTCTCCACTGCCTCCTAGTTACTGGTCTCCTTGCACCTACAACATATATTCTACACAGCAGCAGAGAGGACCTTTTAGAACTCCAATTAGACCATCTTACTGCCCTGCTCAAAAATCTCCCAATGCCTTTCCCTCTTGATTATGAAAAAAGTTCAAACTTCCTCCCATGCCCACTGGCCTCACAGGATTCACCCTGCCTGCTCCCCAGACTCATTCCCTAACTTTGTCTTCCTCACTTCATTTCAGTGACAAAGATTTTGTCCTGGACTTAGAACACTCCTAACTCATTTCATGCCTCAGGGCCTTTGCACGTGCTGCCGAGATATCATTCTCCATATATTCTCATGTTTGTTTCATCTACTCAGCTACTATGTCCCCAGGGAGCGCTTCCCTGTCCATGTTCCCTAGGAGTCCCCATTACCTTCTATCTCCTTCTATTTCATGCTTCTTCATAATACGTATCTCCCAATATCACATGTAAATATACTCGAGTGTTTATTTATTGTCCCTATCCCACATTAGAATATAAACTGCAGGAGGGCAATCTATCACCACTGCCTAGAACAGTATCTGCCATTTAGTGCATAATAAATACATATTAAATGAAAGAATGAACTCCTTCCCAAGCTATTAGGCAAACTGCTAAGCGCTCTACCCTCCTTTGGAAGACCTGGTTTTGGAAGCCACTTACATGCATTCAGCTTCATGGTTACAAAAGTCCCCAGGACTACACAAATTGTCCCCTTCTGTTTGTCACCATCTCATCACCTGATATACCTGTCCCCATCCCACCCCAGCATGCATCAAGACTGCTGACTTACTATGCTTGTTGAGTTTTGCTTCTCTCCACCCACATGAATGTCAGCCTTGTGAGACAACAGTTGTGCCTGATTTGTTCATTAATGCCTAATGGTGGGCAAAGAGTTACATGCTCAGTAAAATGTGTTGGATCTCCATCCAACTGAGCCAGGATGCTTTTACACCCGCATTCGGTCGGTTAATATTTTGCACCCCAGGGCTGAATCATCCAGTTACTAAATGTACTAAATATCATTGTGTTAGATTCAGCTCCCCCTTCCAGTCCACTCATCACTTTCGCGATCCCGATTCTATCATTCAAGCACAACACTCTGCCTGCCTGTCTGTGGAAACTTCATAAAGCTGCCACCTACACCATCCCTAGGCAGAGCTGGTGCTGGTGGACAAGTGGGCGAGCCCTGCCCTCTTCTGACCTCCTGGCTTTCACTGCGGACCAAGCTCGGTAAAGCAGGGTAGAGCCCCTGCTCCCTCCTGTACATGCTTCCTCTCCCCTCCCCCACTTCCTAAAAGAAGGAGGCACAGAACAGACCAAGGCTGGGGAAAAGGCTAGACCACAGTTTGAACCCCACCTTCTCCATTACTTGCCTTGTAAATTTTGGCCATGGTGATTCTCTTCGCCTCCCTGCGTGTGAGTTTCTTTTTTTCTAATACATGGAGACAATAATTCCTAGCTCTGGACTTGCAGTGAGAACTGAACACAGTGACAAAATGCCCAGTATCATGCTAGGCCTTCGATGAATAGGACATCTATATGCATTTACAACAAAACAAACCACTCTGGCAGGCCACATTTGGATGTGAGAGAAGAGAGTGAAGCCCACCTATTCCACTGAGTCCTTTAAGCCAATGAAAATAAGAAATCTGTACACCTATAAATTAGTTCCCAATCAGAAGTCATGTGGGCAGTTGTGGTCAATGGCTCACTGTTCCCATGAAAGTCCCCATGCATCCGTGAACTTGAAGACAAAGGCTGTGGGGCTTGTACAGGGGGCAGCAAAAAGCCATGTAGAAACACAGGTACCTACAGTAGGCCAGCAGTCTGGTGGCTCCACACGCTCTCCCCACGACCTTCCCTACCGCACCAATGCAATATGCTCATCCAGCTGGCATTTTTGCATCTACCTCACGCTCATTTAAATAATGGGACAAACTGCAAAGATGGAGAGATAATCATAAAAAGCTCAGGGAAGTATGCAAATAGATAACTCTACAAACTCAGGAGAACAAAGATAATCAAGAGCATTATCAACACGCCCCAGGTGTGCAGTCATTGGAGACCTGATGGAGGGCACGAACATGCCAGGAGGGGCGGGGGAGAGCCCCCACTGCTCCTGGTCTGGTACCCATTTTTATTTATGAACTTGCTCTCTCAAGCTCCAGAAAATCCTGACAGATGGAGCTCGAACACGTCGGAGAGTGGAGGAAAACGGAGATTAGGTATTTCCCATAATGTCTATTCTCTACCCTTATTCCTTTCAAATGTTCGTCCTGAAATGGAGATGTCAGTGGCACTGCCTCTCTGCTCAAAAACCTGCAGTGGCTTTCACTTAGCGCAGAGTAAGAGCCAAAACCCCCTGCCCCCCAAGGTTTCCAGAGGTGTCCCCCACCCTTCCGATTTCAGCCCCAGGCTCCTTATCTTGCTTCACCCAGCCACGCTCTCTCTGCTCCTTGTAGACCCTTGAACACACCCGCGGGCTCTCATTTCTGGCCTTCTGTTCACACCCCCTTCCCCACCTCTCAGCCTTGGTGCAGAGGTCTCAGCCTCACGCAGCTTCTCTGTCTGTGCAAACCGCAAGCCCTCCTCTTTGCTCCGCCTGTCCTTAGCGCTTATCGCCACCTGATGTATTAACAGCTAATGTCTGGCTTCCTTCTTTGGTTTATATCTCTTTCTCCTGACTATTGTAGAATGTAAGCCCAATGGCAACAGGGCTTTTTGTCTACATGCCCACTGATTTCTCCCCAGTGTTGTCAACTTTACCTGGCATGTGTTAAGGGCTCACTGTCTGTTTGTTGAGTGAGTTGTTGTTGTTGTTGTTGTTGACGAAAGCTGCGCATGTTTATTTTGAGTCTCCCTTTCTTTTTCCTTTCTCCTATCTCATAGGGCTGCCGGGAAGACTTAAGGAGCTCATTCCTGGTGAAATGTTTACAGCACTGTCCCTGGTACATGATACATACTTCAGCGTTGGGAAGGTTTCACCTCAGTATAAAGTGAAGCCTTCCCAACGCTGGGAAGAGGCTTCCTCACTGTGGCCCTCCAGGAGAAATCATGTAAATATAGTGGGACAATTTGCCTCTAAGACTGGGAACTGGGAACTGGGCCCACCCTGTGGGTGGAGCCCTCAGGGTCAGGCTGGGACGGTGAGGCTGAGAAGTCAGAGAGAGGCTGGCTCACCCCTACCCTGCCATCCTTTAAACTACACCAAGAGCAATGCTGGCAGATGCACGCATCTCGGTTACAGCTAGCTAAGGACAACCCAGTGATCAAGGCCTAGATGGAGGCTGCTTCCTGCAGGGGTTCCCACTCTAGCTAGGTGGAGGAGAGGGCTGGCCCCTGCCGGCCTCACCAGCTTCATCTTACATGGTGCTTCCCCACCCCTCCATCCTCAGGGCTCCAGCCACCGCAGGTGTCTCTAGTTCCCTGAGGGCCTTCTGTCTGGACACCCTTTCCCATCCGCGTGACCTGGCGGCTTTAGGCTTCCCTTTCAGATCACACCTCCAGGCTTCCCTCCTGGTGGAGGCTGTTTCCCCTCCTGAAGCTGAGTCCCTCCGCAGGAGATTCACCTTAACGGCTAACTTGCTAGTCCCATGAGAGAAGGATGGAGTCTGGTTTCACTCACTATTGTATTCTTTGGCGTGGATACATTGTAGGCAGCATGTGTGCATATATGTAATGAGAATCTCACTCTCCTTGGGACGCCTCTACACCTGACTCTGACAGAGACGCCACTTTCCACTCTTGTCCTCCTCAGTCTGGTGGACACGACCTCCCAGCTTGCCTCCCGAGCACCCCTACTCACATCTTCCACTAGCCCTGAGCTCATTGTTTCCCAATCACAAGCCTATCTCTTCTCAATGCCACTCTCTGTGAGATTCATCGCGATGTCTTCTCTCTCTGTGTTCAGGCCCCCTGTCAAGGACAACAGTGGGTCCCACCAGTCACACCTACAACCCGCTCTCCAGGAGTTCGCAGGGTTGATTTCTGGCCTGGCCTGAGTGCTCAAGGGCTTCTTCAGAACTCAGCTCAAAAACACCTCTCTCCAGGAAGACCTCCACCGACCATCGCGTCTGTAAAGCATCCCCCCTCGCCCATCACCCTCTATCTGTACCCTCGTCATTTCACCAATCCTCCAAGTGTGGCCCATGGATGAGGAGCAGCAGCAGCACCTGGGAACTTGTAGAACATGCAGAATCTTACAACTTCACCCCAATTTGCTAAGTCAGAATTTGCATTGTAACAGGATTCCCAAGGTCACCCATATACACAGGAAAGTTTGAGAAGCACTGCTTTAGAGCACTTGTCACAGCCTGTGATTGTCTGTTTGTTTATTTAGTAATCATTTATATCACTCCCAACTAAAAAGTAAGATCCACGAAGGCAGGGACCTCCTCCGTCCTGTCGATCATTGTCTTTCCTGTGCCCAGCTGCCGGTACATGGGAGGTGAAATCAAAACGTACAGTGAACGTTTCAATTTTAAAAATTTATGACAATAAAAGACACATTGCCATTAATCCCCCTCAAAATACTTCCCCTTGCTTTGAACACACTTATCCCATAATTCTTGCCACTTTCTGAAGTAGTTCTGGAAGTCCTCTTTCGTGAGTGTCTTTACTTCATCCTCCATCATGACAGTGCTCCGTGTCACACATCACTTCTGGTATACAGCGATTTCTGTCAAATAAAAACATTATGGTGTGTCCTCATCCACCTTTTTCACCGGCTCTGGCACCGTGCAACTTCTGGCTCTACCCCAAAGTCAAAATGATTCAGGACATCAAGGCAGCCGTGACAGCGCAACTAAAAGACACATGAAAGAGGAGTTCCAGAACTGTTTCTGAAAGTGGCAAGAAAGATGGGATAAGTGTGCTCAAAGCCAGGGGGAGTATTCTGAGGGAAATTAATGGCAATGTGTTTACTGTAATAATTTTTTTTAAATTTAAACGTTCACCGTATTTTGTGATCACAACTCATAAATATGAAATAAGTAAATAAATGAATAAATAGATTTCCAAAGTTTCTTTAAACTCTAATCTTTCATGATCAGTGGTCTTCTCTTTTTAGTCTATTTCCATCTCCCTATTGTCCAAGTTGAGCGCACCTGCCTTCATCAACCATTTACTCAGCATCTTCTGTGTAGGAGGTACTATGCTGAACACTGAAAATATTTAAAAGGCAATAAAGATCACATAGCTTAAAAGGTTCACCCACAAGAAACAACTTCTGTCTTTTATCTGATTACATCTTCGGTTTCTAACCCCTATCTCTCTGACATTAAGTAGTAGGTACACTTTTTTTTTTCACCTTTTGTGGCCAAAGAATTGTCTACTTTCCCCATGGGCTTTTAATTTTCTGACTAGATATTATACTTGGATCTTTGGAGCACTTCCTGCTTTTCCATTACGAATGAGCTTTTATCCAGTTCCTGGCCCTGCTGCATCCTGCCTTGACTGCAGGAGAAAACCTCCCATGACCACTGCCCTGACATATGCAATGGCCACCTTGGTTCCAGGGACTTCCATCCCTCACAGCATGATTATCTTTATTTGCTCACTTCACGTGGCAAGTTGCCTGCCTTTAGACTCTGGAGAGCTTTGTTTTATGTCTCGTTTTATCCCTAACTTTCTTGCTTTCTCTTAATTAATAGTTTTCCCCTTTTCTAATATGTTCTTCGCCTTCTTGCCAAGGGGACTCCTCTTCATAGTATAAGAAAATTTATTCCCACAATTCATTACATCAACAACAAAGGGGAAAAACTATGATCATATTAACACAGGTGCTGAAAAGGTATTTAATACTCTTTTGCAGCCATTCTTAATACATACTCTAAGTAAGATAGGAATCAAAAGAAAATGTTTGAATATGATAAGTACTTTTTAACAGAAGTTAACAACAAATTTTAAAATAAGAAAAATTTTCCAAAAAAATCAGAAACTGGATAGAGATGCCCACCATTACTAGTTAGTCAGCATGGTCTAAATGGTTCTTGCCTATGCAATAAGATAAGAATATTAAATAATGAACCGAAAACAAAAAAAGATTGGGTAAAACTGTGTTTTTGGCTGATGGTTTGATGACATATCTAGAATGGCCACATAAGCTAAATTTTAAAATCCTATAAATAATAAGAGTATTTAATAAGTTTCAAGGATATAACAAGAATTTGAGAGGAAAATACATTTTCTATATACTACCAATAAGTACCTAAAAATGGAAATAGTAAAATAATAAAATTTACAATAGTTAAAAATAATTTAACAAGTAAGCCATAGGACCGATGTGAATAAAACTATAAAATCTTATTAGATAATATAAAACAGATATTAAATGGAAAGAGAAACTAGGTTCTTCCTTAGGGAGAGCTAGTATCATAAAAGTGTCTAAATTATACATATAAATATATAAAATTTAATGATACGCCTATCAAAACATGAGTAGTATTTTTCTTTCCTTTTCCTGAAAGGTAAAGTAGTCTTCAGCTCATATAGATGAAAAAAATGCTCAAAAATACTAAAATTTATATACACATTTATATAAGACTAAAGATGGGAGATTTGCCTTACCAAACCAAAACACACTACAAAGCCATGCTAAACAAATTTATTATCATAAGAATAGAAAAAATAATCAGTTAAAAAAAATAGAGGACCCAGAAATAGATCCCAATAAATATAAGATTTTAAAATATAACAAAAGAAGTATCTCTATTCAATGAGAAAAGCATGGCTTATTTAGAAAATGACTATGCACAAATGGCTACTGAATTAAAAGAATATGGAGTTGGACTACTATCTGATACCATGTAAATTTAGGGTCGGCCAAGTGGCGCATTGGTTAACAGTTGGCTTGGGATGCCAGCTCTCAGCAGCAGAGCCCTGGTTCGGATTCCATTTGAGGGCCAGTGACGCTGCGTCCTCTACAGCTAAGATGGTGAACAACAGCTCAACCTGTAGCTGGGCTGCCATGAGTCGCCAGCGATGGTAGAGGCTGCAGCCCCTACTGCAGTGGGCTGCAGTGAACCACCGTGAGTGGCTGGCAGCCAGCGTGAGCTGCCGTGAGCCGCCGTGAGCAGCCACCCAATAGCTGGCGAATGACTGCCTCACCCGGGAAAAGCGCAATGATAATACCAACATGGGCCAGTGAAGCGATGTCCTCCACAACTAGACTAAAGAACAAAAGGACAGCAACTTGTCTGTTCCCTTTCCCTGATTCCCCAATGCTGTTCCCCTCCCCCAACTCCCCAATAAAATCTTAAAAATAAATAAATAAATTTACATGGATTAAAGAAAGGTCTAGATATAAAATATTATACAAAATAAATCACAAGAAAATGTGTATCTGTTCATAGCCTAGGGGTGGAAGATCTTCATACTCAAAAGAGGAGCCCTATGTTTTAAAGGAAACATCTATGTGTTTACTCTATATAAACATTAACTACAAACCATATGTTATATAACTATAAACCATAAATTATCTAAACATAACTACAGGTAACATCTTGCAAGTTCACAGAGAAACCAAAGACTTGGAAATATATTTCTAATGCAGATGACAGGTAACAGGTTAATATCTATGCTATACAAAGAGCTCTTACAAATTAACAAAGAGAACCAATCCCATGGAAAAATGAACAAAAGATACGAATAGGCAATTCACAGAAGAGCAAACTCATATTGGCAATAAACATATGAAAAAATATGTTCAAGCTCACTGGTAGTCAAAGAAATGCAAATTAAAGTAACAAGTTATAACTTTACATTCATGTCTCAGACAGAAATTAAGAAGAGAGTTAAGACCTATTGCTGGTGGGATAATGGAAAAGTTCTCTCACTTATTGTTGGTAGAAATGTAAAGTGTTTCTGGAAATCCATCTGGATATATCTATTAAAATTAAAAATACACATACCCTTAAAGCCAGAAACCCCAATCCTGCAATTCTGCCCTGCAGAAATAAGAGCTTCAGTATCTAAAGACAGATGTTCATGGATGTTTATTACAGCATTCTTCAAAGGGAAGGAAAATATTGAAACTAGTCAGTGTCCATGAGGAGGGGAATATGTGTTAAATTATAGTATGTTCACACCATGAACTATTATATTATGCAGTCAAATAAATGAAGAATGATATTTAGAACCATTGTTGTGATTAGAACTGTTGTAGAATGAAAGATGCAAGGAAGTATAATATTATAATATCATGTTTTAATAAAACGTTTTTAAACAAACCCTATGTATATGTGTACATGTGTACAGATATAAACACCTTGTAAGAATGGAGAAACATATGAAAAATATGCAACAGACTACTAAAATGAGTTTATGATATGAAGGGAGGGTCATTAGGGTAGAGATGGCAGAGCAAAGCAAGCCCCAAAGTCAAAAAGACTACGCTAACATCTACAAACCAGTGTGTATGACATGTCTCCATTTTCCTGTGTGTGTGTGTGTGTGTGTGTGTGTGTGTGTGTGTGTGTGTGTGTG
>NW_017731369.1:2967499-3011941 GCF_001890085.2 Hipposideros armiger | reverse complement strand
CTCCAGGTTGAGCTGTTGTTCAGCATCTTAGCTGTGGAGGGCAGTGTCACTGGCCCTCATATGTGGGATCCGAACCAGGGCCCTCTGGCATCCCAAGCCACTTCTTAACCATCGCGCCACTCGGCCGGCCCTCTAATTTACTTCTTGCTGCTCCATCCCTGACATAGTAATGTTTATGGTATGATATCACTCAGTCAATATAGACATTGCCAACCCATCTCTAGTCTTGTGTATGTTATGCATGTGCTTGCATTTGTTTGTTGGTGTAAAGAGAAGGGGGTGGGAGCCAGCACATACCTCAAGTGTGATAAGATGGGAGGACAAAGGAAGGTAGTATTGGCTAGGGGATGATCACCCTTTATGGATGGATCTAGTAATGCTCTCCTGACTCTCAACTGTTAACACTCAGGAATTTTGCAAGACAAATTTTGTTAAACTTAGCTGCTATTAAAAATCAAATTATATAAACTTATAACGAAATTATATTTTAAGAGGTAATAAATACACAATACTCGTCACTTTATTATTTTACTATTTTTACTATTATCTATATTTTGAAGTTTTTTACACCTATAGTATCTGTGCGGTAGAAATATTATCAAACAGGGTGCCACTGCACATTTCTTCCCAGCTCCATGGTCAGTGACATCACTTTGGTAGTTTGAAATCAGTCATGATGGGAGTATTTACACCACAGAAATCGTCAAGCACTATAAGTCAGGGCTTGACTTATGGTTTTGATGACTGTCTAGATTTAAGAAAGTAATGGAGAAAATGTTAATAATGCAGATTAAGTTTAAAAGTGGATGTGTCTGTAAGCTGTTACATTGTGAACAGCATAAAAGTTGAGAAAATATTCTTCAAGTTATCAAAAATTATCATTCCATTCAGCAAAACATGTGCCTCACATCATTGATGAAGAAGGGACGTTCTGACATGTTTTCATTGTTTCACTTTCGCTTTACATAACCTTAAAACATCACCTTACTTCTTTGTTAACACAAATGAAAATATTAACCAGCATTTATGTCAGAAGTCCTATATGTGTTAACCACAAGCATAGGTTGGCTAAGGATACAAGAGTTTGGCAAAAATCAGTGAAAGCATTCTGTGAAAACTTCATTGTCCATATACATGGGATTTACAGTAAAGAATATTGTATATTTTATTGTTATTTGTAAATTAGATGCTATGCATCCTTTATAGCAGTAATGCTTATAATAAGTGTATGTATATATTTACATATATATATACATTTTTCCTGGAGGACTGCTTGTCAAACAGTTACCACCATACCATCAGTTGCATCACTTATGATGTACATGTTGAAAAACATACGCAAAATAAAAATATTAAATAATTAAATGGCACCTCCTCTGGGAGTCATTCCCTGCTTTCTCTCAGTTTCTCCCTGCTCAGTGTCACCAGTGTCCTTCAGGTATCCCTCTGCCAGTGGCACTTGTCACACCGCCCTGCAAAGCGCCTGGTTCCTGTCAATCTTCCCCCACCAGCCTGGAAGTTCCTTACTGCAGGCACTGTGAGCTACAATCTTTTCTCTCACAATGCCACCTCACACTGAGTAGCTGCTCAGCACATGAATGACTCAATCAGTGGGAGAATCAGAAGAGGAAGCAGCGCAGGAAAAAGGCTCCGGCCAGATGGATGTGGGGCAGTGTGGGCAGGGCTTCCTCAGAATGTTTGCTTGGGACCCCAGGAGCTCAGCAGCACCTGAGCCTGCTAAGACTTTTGACTGTAATTCTGCAGCGCAGCTCTCTTTACGGATTAATGTCATCCACTAAATTCTCAATTCTTGGATTGTGAATATGCACAAGGATGTTTGCACGCTGTTTGTTTCTTCTATCTGCTTTCTTTTCTTAACTCTCATTTTCAGGGTCTAAAAAGTTACTTCATAAATGAAGATATAATCTCATATTCTTGACAAGAAGAGGTCTGGGCCCCTGGTAGGATTTTCTTATCTCTTGTTGATGGGTAAACTCAAAAACTCAGTACAAATGCTCATCTTGCCCTGAGAGTCTGGGTGCAGCAGCCAATCTGGATAACCACAACAGGGAGTAAAGATAAACTGAGAAATACATTCTTAGAGTGAAAAAAATAAATGACTTCACTTTTCCAAGTGAAGCCATTCCTCTCAGCATGGGGGTGTAGCGTTGCATGGGGAGTTGGAGCCTGGGGTTGTCAGAGAGATCAGGTCTGGAATGCTAGCCCTACTGCCAGTTAGCCACTGGCCCAGGGCAGGGTCATTGACCTTGGAGGACCTCAGCTTCCTCATGTATACATGAGGGGGTTGTAATAGCACTCTGCCATGTCTTTGTTATGGGGGTTAAATATGGGCTATGAAATGAAAGCATTTGGGCACACAAAGGCTTGTACACAGATGTTCATAACAGCTTTATGTGTAAGGGTCAAATACTGCAAAACCTACCAACATATAAATGAAAATACTAATTGTATTCTATTCATATCATGGACTACTACTCAGCAATAAAACACGGGGATAAGCTGTTGATATACATCACAACATGCTTGCATCTCTATATATTAGAATTACAATGAGTGAAAGAAGCCAAACAAACAAAAAAAGTACATACTGTTTGATTTCTTTTGTGTAACATTCTAGAAAATGCAAATTTAGAGAGGAAAGCCTATCTGTGGTTGCCTGGGGACAGAACTTTGAGGCTACAAGAGACAAGAATGAGGGAAGGATTAGAACAGGGCCTGAGGAAACTTTTGGGGTAGTGGATATATTTGTTATCTTGACTGTGGTTATGGTTTCACGGGTGTACTCATGTCAAAACTGATCAAACTGTACACTTCAAATATGTGCATTTTATTGAGTGCGAATTAGACCTGAATAACATCATTGAAAACTATATGGGATAACAGATTTAAAGTACTTAGAGCAGTCTCTGGTATACAGTAAAAGGTCAATAAATGGTGGCTTTTATGACGAAGGTGGTGAATTGAAGAAGCTGACAGTGAAAATGACATCATTCCTGCTGCGAGTCACTCCCGAGAGGGAATACTGCTTCTTGCTTATATCCTTGGAATGTCCACACTCCTTTCTCTTTCTCCACTAATCACTTTGACCACCCAGTAACCAGCATAGTTCTCACCTCTTCGATACCCCTGAGAGGCAATCCCTTCTCTGACTACCAATATCTCTATAGCTCAAAACCCTTCTCTTCACTGTGTAGCAGCTGAGAGCCTTGACTTTGGGCTCACGGTTTGAAATGTGCTGTTATGCTTCCTAACTTGACCAAGCCTCAGTTTTCTCATCTGAAAACTAGGGATGATAACAGCAGAGGATACTCAGAGGAGATAGTATGAGTGAAGCAATGAGACTCAGAGAGTAAACATCCAAAACATGGTAACTCCATGTGTTAGATTCCATTTCATATTGGCTGAGCTGTTCAGAGGCTACTCAATAGCACCCTCTTCTTTTTCTGATTTCCCAACAAATTAAGACACAAGATGAGCTAGGGACAGATAAAAGCCACCATAACCCTGTTAGGAAAAGTGGACAGAAACACGCAAAAACAAAAACAAAAAAATGAACTAGGTCATCTTCTTACACCATATGCAAGAATAAACTCAAAATGGATTAAAAACTTAAATGTAAGACCTGAAACAATACAACTCATGGAAGAAACATAGGCAGTAAACTCTATGACAACACTCAGTAATATTTTTTCTGATGTACCTCCTTTGGCAAGGAAAACAAAAGAAAAAAATAAACAAATCAGATTATATCAAACTAAAACATTTTTGCACAGCAAAGGAAACTATCAACAAAATGGAAAGACATTCTACTGCATGAGAGAAGATATTCGCCAATGATACATCCAATAAGGGGTTAATATCCAAAATGTATAAAGAACTCATGCAACTTAACACCAAGAAAACTAACCATCCAGTTAAAAAATAGGCAGAAGATCTGAACAGGCATTTCTCCAAAGAGGATATACAGATATCCAATAGACATATGAAAAGATGCTCAACATCACTAATCATCAGAGAAATGCAAATTAAAACCACAATGAGATATCACCTCACACCTGTCAGAATGGTTATTATCAATAAATCAACAAACAAGTGCTGGTGAGGATGTGGAGAAAATGGAACCCTCATGCACTGTTGGTGGGATTGCAAATTGGTGCAGCCACTATGAAAAACAATATGAGGTTCCTCAAAAAATTAAAAATGGAACTATCATATGATCCAGCAATCCCACTTCTGGATATTTATCTAAAGAAATGCAAAACACTAATTTGAAAAGATATATGCACACTTATGTTCATTGCAGCATTATTTACAATAGCCAAAATATGGAAGCAACCTAAGTCACCCAATAGACAATTGGATAAAGAAGAAGTGGTACATATATACAATAGAATATTACTCAGCCATAAAAAAGAATGAAATCTTGCCATTCGCGACAACATAGATGGACCTAGAGGGTATTGTGCTAAGTGAAATAAGTCAGACAGAGAAAAACAAAATACCATGTGACCCCACTTATATATGGAATCTAAAGTATAAAATAAATAAACAAAACAGAAACAAGCCCATAGATGCAGAGAACATTTTGATGGCTGCCAGATGGGAGGGGAGTTGGGGGGATGGGTGAAAAAGGTGAATGGATTAAAAGGTACAAACTGGTAGTTACAAAATAGTCATGGAGATGTAAAGTACAGTATAGGGAATATAGTCAATAATATGGTAATAACTATGTATAGTGCCAGGTGGGTACTAGACTGGTCAGGGGGATCACTTCATAAATTAGATAAATGTCTATCCACTATGCTATATACCTGAAAAAACATATAAAATAATGTTAAATGTCAACCATAATTGAAAAATGTTCTAAAGGAGGGAAGGGTGAAGGGGAATTAGACATTCTAATTTCTAGTTATAAAATAAATAAGTCATGCGGATGTAATATACAGCACAGAAAATATAGTCAATAATATTGCAATAACATTGTACGGTGTCAGATGGTTGCTGGGCTTATGGTGATCACCTCTTTAGGTATATAAATGTCAAATAACTATGGTGTACTCCTGAAACTAATATAATATTGTATGTTAGCTGTATTTTAATAAAAATCTTTTTAAAAGAAAAAAGATAAAGCCACCATAGCCCCTTTATTCCCAAACAAACCTACATTGGAAGATGTTGCTTAAGGTGAAAGCAAACCTTATTCTTAGTACTAAACATCAAAATTTGATTGATTCATCCACATAATTCAGTGTGTGGCAACACCAAACTCAGGTAGCCTCTCAACATAAGGGCCCAGACAGGGTGTTCTGTGCCTGGAAAAGATCAGAGGAATTGTGCTTTCTGCAGTCAGCTCACTCCCAAGTGAAATAAAGGGGTTTCTGAGCTGAGAAATTCAATTGTAGAGCACATAAGTCTCTCCTCTTTCAACCTTCAATGGTGTGGAGGCAGCAGAGGGATGGAGAGCCCCAGGGTGTCACACTAATGGAGTTCCCTCCAAATGAAGGGAAACATCAGGAGTAAGGGAAAAACATTCCCCCTTTAAAATACTATTTTCATTCATCGTTTCATGAGTAGAAGTACCAATTTCCTAACTATATTATTTCATAATGACTGTGCATACAGAACAGCTCAGTAAATACTTCTGACCATAAGTACTGAAATCACTGTTTCAGAAGTCAACATGGATAGAGGGAATTCCTCAGGGCAGGAGCCCCCTCTAAGATACCTCTGACTTCCCTCCTCCAGTCACAGAGCTTACCACACTTCAAATCAATTCACTACCCAGATTGCAACCTCTGGCCCAAGAGATCATACAATAGTTAGTTACCCATGACTTCTGGATCAGTATTAAGACTGTCATCTTCCATATGGAGTGCCTTCAAGTGGCTAAAGAAAGTTATCACCCGTAAGTCCACTTGGTCATAAGTTACACATACTCCGTTTTTTAATCCTTTCCCACATTATTATGGTTTCACTAAACTCTTACCCTCCTAATTCTCCTTCGTTGGACACACTCCAAACTGTCAATGACTTTATTAAAATGTGTCAATGTAAGAGGAGAGCTACAGGTGCAGTTAACCAATTAATCCATCTAATCACGAACTGAATGAAATCAGGCACCTTAAAGGCGTAGCCTGTGGACAGCGCCATGGACATCCCCACAAAGGGACTGAAGTTTACTTGCGTGCTCTAGGCAGCACCCTTGCTGTGTTAACTCCTATTGAATTTGTGGTCAACAACAGCTGTAAGGTATTTATTCATGATGCTTGCTGACAAGCCAAGGCTTCCTAATCTTGCACTGCTAAATTTTTTAGTTAGGATTCCACTTCTTTTCACCATATTACAACTCACCCTTTTCAAAAGATAGCCAGTGTGAGGGGACTCAGAGCACAGGCAGACCTGGGTATAAGCTTCGGGTATGATTCTCCACGCTTCTGTTTTCTCATCTATAAAATGGTAATAACAACACCCATATCATGAGATTGCTATGAGAATAAAATGCAACCATGTGTGTAAATGCCTTAGCACACACAATACATGACACAAAGAGGCAAATAAATAAACATTAGCTCCTATTATCGCTATGTTGAATAGATAAATACTATTATGAGAGAACATAAGTAAAAAGTGTGACACTAGGTGAAGTCATGAATTGAGAAAAAAACATTGTAATCACTTTAGAAATTGCTTTAGAACTGTGTGATTAAAACCATTGATATTGCGCATTTTTATTCTAACTCCATTTTAAGGACATATTGTATACTCCAGTGCGCTCGTAAATTAAGAAATTTGCAGATGTCTTAGGGAGATATTTCTTTCAAATGTCAAGGGTCAGCCATTGAGAACCCACCTCGTCTTTGGGAGCCTCTGTCTTTTATCAATGATGCCTCACAATCACTGGCAGCAGTTATACGGTCGTCTTTCAATGGCCTAGGGTATGATTCCCGTGGGACTATAAATTTTGGACTCTATGGGGAGCTAGCTACTTTGGTCCTGAACTATCTCTTATTCATATTTGTGCTGCCCTTTCCTTTCCAGTGTGAAGACACTCTTGCTAACTAGAGTAAACAGAACCCAAATAGCAGCTGGGTGGCCAAGCCCTGCTCAAGTCATGAACCTCTCTTGCCTCTTCATCTTCCTCTGAACATTTCTATAGGGATCTTTCTTGTTCAGGTTTATCTTGATTTCCAAGCCCCAACACTTTCTGGAGTACAGACTTTGCAGTATATTGATATATTCATCAATTATAATTAATCACACCTCTTGATACCCACACCCTTGATCATGTAACTTTGCAGGGCCCTCCTAGTCTGGACAGGGCATTCTACCTGACTTCTTAACTCTGGACTCAGCCACATGATGTACTTTGGTTAAGGGGATATTATCAAGCTCAATGCAAGCTATTGTACCTCTTCCACTGCCACATGCCCATTTTCCCAGCTAGCCTCCTGGAGGATGAAAATCATCGCAGTTATGCCAGACAAGAATATACTAGATCAACCAATAGCCTTCCAACTTCCAGACAGGTGAACAAGCCTAGCCAAGATCAGCAGATCTAATCAGCCAACCTGCAGCCAATCCTATATGCACATGACCCCCCAAATCAGCTATGCACAGCGAAGATCAGCCAACCCCTACAGATTTCTAGGATAAACAAATGTTATTGTCATATGCCAATGATGCTTTATGGTTGTTTGGTACACAGCATCATTGTGTTAATAGATATCTAATACAACCTCCCCCACAAGAACTTACAAGTATTGTGTCCGGAAGACTTGAGAATGAAAGAGGCAGGGGAGCTTTTCTTCATTCCTATCAGCTACACCTCATTTAAACCTTAACAACTAAAAAAAGCTTGGTGAGTGATACTCGTGACTCCCTCCGAGTAGTTCACATCATGGTCAAGAGTCCCATAACCTAAGCCCCTCAATAAGTAGAAGCTTGATGATTTCCTTGAATACAAAAAATTATCCATTTCCACAATAGACATGATCATCTGCCAGAGTCAATGCTCAGTTTGACACTAATACACTCAAAATGGATGGCTTGTCTCTTCTCTGTCACCCAGAACAATTGTGCCATCGCAAGCTTGTTTTTGAAATATAAAATCTTAGGAGAGTTACAACTTTGTCTGTAGCTCAGATTTTTTTTTTAAGAGAGCTATTTTAAATGCCCTCAAACTTGTGTGGGCGTGCCAATCGGCCACATTTAATTGGCCAGACTGTGAGCCTCAGAGACGCAATACTCTTCAGAAAATTAAACATAGATGTGACTGCTACTTTGCTCTGTTATTGTGGCTACAGAATGGCACACCAATCTGTTGAAACTGAAAAATCCAGCCACTCAATTATCTGTCAAGCCCACACAGCTAAACATCCTATAAGCAGATTTTCTTTCCTATTTAGCTAAGGCATATTATGATTGAATATATTGCTTACTTGGCATTGTGTATGGCCAAAACTGTAGGTCCTCCTAATAGTCTGTCAGCTCCTCAAGAAAAGGTTGGTCTCACAAATGTAGATATTCATTCATTCATCCATTCATTCATTCACTCGCTCACTTAACCTGCAAGAATTTATCGCATACTTGCTCTGTGCCAGAAAATGTGTTCGGTTCTGGGAATAAGGAATAGTTAAACAACAATTAGTTAAACAACTAGTAAGAGGGTAAGTCAGGAACAGAGACTAGGGTCTGGCTTTAAAGCAATGCTTCTCAACTGGGGTCAATTCTGTTCTTCCTAATCAGGGGACATTTGCCAATCAATGTCTGAAGACATTTTTTGGTAATCATGACTGGAAGAACAGATGCTACTGGAATCTAGTGGATAGAGGCCAGGCACACTGCCAGGCATCTTCTAATCCACACAACAGCCCTTACAACAAAGGATGATCCAGCTCAAAATGTTAATAGTGTGGAGATTGAGAAACCTTGCTCTAAAGTCATGTGTTGGGTTAATTTCTTTGCGAGAAAAATTTCTGTCTGATCCATCATAGTATCAGATGCCCCAGCACAGAGCCAGCACAGGCAGGATCCCATAAATGCTGGATGAATGGATGGATGGATGGATGGATGGATGCATCTCACTCCTATAGATGGTATCAGTAGATGTATATGATGGGCATTGGGTTGTTTGGCCACCATAAACTTAATAGATGGTTTAATTTTCTAACCTAGAGTTTAGGTGGCTCCAAGAAGGGAAACCATTTGGTAATTTTGACATGAATTTCACAGGATATGGTGGGCGATGCTTAGTGATGAATTTGGTGCTCCAGAAAACCCCATAGCTCTGACCTTGGCCTCTTTCCTTGTTCCTCATTTACATCAGATAAAATATGCTGGGCTGTTCCTTCTAACCTTTCTGACCTAAAATGAAGATAATCTGTCTTCTTTTATTTCTTAACCACTGGAAATGAGAGTGAATTTGTCTTACCCAACATTCTGTAGATTCATTTGGCCAATTATTCTACTTTGGTTCTGAACTCATCCCTAGTAATGTACAATCTGTTTTAGGTATTAATTTCTAATGGTGTGATTTTGGCTTGTCCTTCAGACAATTTTAATATAAACACTGATTTATTTTTATCCCTTTCATCAATACCAGGGAGCAGAAGAAATTACTCAAGAACATGTTCTCTTGCCTTTGGTCCCCTCCTCCCTGTAAGAGGTTATGAAGATAAACGTCCAAGAGTTTATCTTGTTTATAACAGGCTGGCAATGCACCCCACTCATGAACGAGGTACTGAGTTAGTGCTATGGAATGAGATGTCTCAAGGCTAGCAGGACCCTGTCCCTGCCGTCTGGGAGGCCACAGTAAGGGAGGCTCTGCAGTGTGGGTAAAATGATAGCAGCTGCACCTCGTGTCTAAGGTGGAAGCTCAGGTAGGATCCTGAAAATTGGTGACATGTATATGCCTCCCATTGGATCACATGATCATTGGGACAGAGGCCAAGACTTCATGCGTGAGCTTCTCTTACTCGTCTTACATGTGGCTCCTTATTTGAAATCCTCCAGAGAGACACACATATTAAGAACAAGCTTCTTGGGGCCGGCCGAGTGGCTCAGTTGGTTAAGAGCTCGCTCAAGAGTTTGAGCTCTGAGCAACAGCGGTTCGAGTCCAGCCTGAGCTGAGCAGCCGCTGAGCTGCCAACAGGTAGCAGGATGGCTCAGCTAAAAAAAAAAAAAAAAAAAAGAACAAGCTTCTTCTTAAAGCTTCAGGTGAAATGTGTTTTCCTAACACAGATCTGGCCAGTCAGGGTTAGCTGTCAAACAGCCTGCCTGGCTCTCTAAGACGATGTGCTGTATTTAAATAGTATAGTGTTTGGAAACCTACAGACAATTGTCATGACAACTGCTCTGATGAGACAGATAGATTTGGCCAAAGTTGAGAGAGGTAAAAAGAAAGATTCCGATGTTTGTTCAACAAATACCTACTATGCCAGGCATGATGCCACACACAGATGACACCAAGCACCAAGGACACAGTCACTGTTTTCAAGTTGCTTTTGAGTCCCCTCTTCTTTCCTGTAATTATTTAAAATCCAAAGGGGAATTGAGACTTCTTCGGCTATGTCTTTCTTTTCTTCTCTTTTTTAACTTCCTTTACACTTCCCATCCCCTTCTCCAAATTTCTGGTATCATCCATGAAAAGACACAAATATGGAGTCTGAAGGCAGGAGGCTGCTAATGTTGGTTTGTGGGTCACTACCAATCAAGGTCAGGATTCTCTAAGATTTTCTTGTTCTTTTTCTTATGTTAATTTCCTCATGTTACAAAATGGCTGCAGGAATTGCAGGCATCATATCTATGGGACACAGAAAGAAAAGAGAGAGGCAAAGGCTTGTCATCAATTCTAACTGAATCTGACTCATTAAAGAATGGAAAGTCTTTCTGGAAAGCTTTACCCTATTGGCTTTGGCTTATATCTAGTTGTACAGTACCTTAGCACATGGCAACCTCTAGTTGGAAGATGGCATAAGGGAATGGGCTGTGGATGGAGGTCATTCATCCAAACAAAAGGGTCTATCTCTCTCAAGCAATCCAATTGGAAAATAACACCAAAGAAACAGATACTCATAAAGAAAGTTTTTATAAAATGTAGGTGCTATGACTATGTAAGAAGTATACATGAAGTTAGAAGCTTTGGAAACCACGAATGGGTTATATTGCCTCGAATAATTTCTATATGTCATCAAAATGAATCATTTCATCAACTCTATGGGGTAAATGCAATTATTAGTACAATTTCACAGACAAAAAAACTGAAGTACAAAGAGGTAAAATTACTAGTCCAAGGTCATACAGTCAGGAAGGGAAGAGTCAGGGCCTGAGCCTAGATCTTTGAAAACATTTATTCATTTATTTCTTTCTTGATTCTGCCCTCGAGCACAAATGTGTACAATAAAACTAACTGAAGCATGAAATGTATATATACACATACACACCAAGCATCGGTGGGAAACTAGTAGATAAGTTTCCAGAACAAGTAAGATTTGAACCAAGAATCCCAGGATAGTTGAAAGGCCAATTCATCCACTCACCCACTCATTCCACATCTGTGGAGCACCTACTGGATTCCATCTCTGGGCTGAGGATACAGATGACAAAGGCACAGCACCTTTTTGCAGGTGGACCTTTGTCCAGACGCATAAATGGACAAGTGGTCATGCAGCGGGGAACCTACAAGGCACTACATGAGCCCACTGAGGTGTTCTTCACCTTGGTCCTTCCACAGCCTGAAGCAAAGACGAAAGCAAAAGATGCTTTGGGATGTGCAAGCCCGGAGAGAAGGGTGAGGAAGTAAAAGAAAGTGAGGCAAGGAAAATAGTAATATGATGCAATGCAGGCCTACGCTGTCCAGGGCTTCACAGGGAGCCTCACAGGCTACAGTCGGCTAAGTAATGGCCCACAAAGGTGTCCGCAACCTAATGCTCAGAACCTGGGAATATGTCATCTGACCAAGCAAACGTGATTCTGCAAATGTAATTCAGCTTAGGATCTTGTGATGTGGTGAGTGTCATGGATTATGTAGGTGGGCCCAGGGGAATGAAAAGAGTTCATATAAGAGAGACATAGGAGAGTCTGAGTCAGAGGAGGAGATGCAGCAACCGAAGCAGAGATCGGCGTGATGTGGGGCCATGAGCCCCTGAATGCAGGTGGCCTCTAGAAGCTGGAAAAAGGCAAGGAAATGGATTCTACCCAGAGCTTCCAGAGGGAATGCAGCACTGCCAGCTCATTTTATACTTCTGACTTCTAGATCTAAAGGGAAATAAATGTGTATTGCTTTAAGCCACCTAGTTTGTGATAATGTGTTACAGCAGCAGTAGGAATCTAATACACAGGTCACCTAGCAGGTGTGTCTCTTGGAGCACAAGACTCTCCTAGAAGAATTTTATGGAGGGGAGCTCACAAAGGAGGAAAGGGACAGAATATATCTGCCCGGTTGCTTCCAAATATCTCCCATTTCCCATGTATCAAAGTTTACATTATAGGGTGCTAAATGCCCCCCTTTCCAGTTTTCACCTTTCAGCCTCTTGCAGCTGCTAGGAATCTACATCCCCATGCCTCACAGTGGTTCATGCTCATCAATGTGGGCAAGGTGCTGACTAAGAGGGAGAAAAGAGAGAGGTACAATAGTTCAGGTAAACTGGGAAGTGCCAAAGTTATGTCCAAAGCTGAGGGTGACCAGCTCTGCTTGGGGGCAAAATCATCCTAATACTTATCCAGCTCCTTCTGTAGACTAATATCATTGCTAGGGAGCAATTTTTGCCTTTGCCTGCCTCTCATTCAAACCCCAGTTCTCTGAGTCACTGCATCTTATTTCCTTGGGAAACCACCCTTCCCAACCCTGTCCATGTCCCAAAGTGAGCTGGCTCCCACATTTAATCCAGAAAGCGGCAAGGCCAGGACGTGGCCAATCAGAGCACAGAGTTAGTTCCTCACCACAGCAGTTGGTTCAGGAGTAGTCATGGCCCCAAGCCTGGATAACAGTGCACCTACCAGGCCATAGAGATTGGTTCTGGGCAGCGCCCATGATCCAGCCAGTTCAGTGGGTCTTAGCTCTGAAACATGTTATAACTGTTGGGAACACACCATCCTTTTTACCCGCCCGTCTTGGAATGAAGAGTATATCCACCTGGAACTTCCCAGAGTGTGCAGCCAGCATCGGGGGAGGAAAGGGGACACCCTGGAACACCAGTTGGCCTTCTGGATCCAGCCACACCTAAACTGAGATGGGCTTCGCACGTATGTGTTTCAATACATTTCCGTTAACTTAAGTCAGCTTGAGGGGGGTTGTTTTGTGAGAGATTCCCAATGCGGCACTTCCTCGAGGTCGCATTTTCACTTATTTCCAATAGGAAGCCTTGTTGCACATTTAGATGCTTCCAAAGACTGCAGTAGTTAATAAAGCCAGAAGCAGGCCAGAGAGAGGCAGCAGCCCGAAACCTCTTGAGGACTGATGAGTCCTACAGGAGAACCCCTGCTATACACAGCACCCACTGTGCCTGGACTCTTTCCCTAATGGCACCGGCCCCGGCCCGTCTCATTGGCGTCCTTAGAAAGCTGTCCTTTGTTCAGCCACACCGCTTCTTACAGAACAGGAAACCAGCATGACATCTATTCCTTGGAGTGTGAACAACTCAGCTGTAGATGGGACTGATGGCTGATCTGTCTGCACTGTCCAGCCCCCAGTGCAGTGATTCTAGCGATTAGACGTGGCCGATTCCAGCTTCCATGATAGAAAACTGTGATTATCAACAACAGGTCTGGCCCGGGCTGAATTCCACCTGCCTACAGTCCCAAGCACGAAGGTATCTACCACTTCCAGTGGCCCTTGTTCCGAAACCAGGACACAGCTCTCAGGAATGAAGAAAAGGCCATTTTCAAGGCAATAATTGCATAATATGTGGACTGAAACAAAAGGGAGACCCTCAAGCTCCATTACTTTGAAGGGTCTGTCAGTGTTTCCATTATAGTCCATTTTCTGCAGCGATTTGTCTTCAGCCGTGACGCTGGGCTGACAGCTGGGCCTTTAGCACCCACAGGCCCAGCCCAGGAGGACTGTGTGGAGTTTAATTGAGTTGGAATTGTTTGGCAAGCTCCATGCTGAGGAGTTGCAAACTATGAATGAAGTCCAAGTGTGTGGCACTTTGTGGCAGCTCTTGTTGGAGCGTCCTCAGTAGCTCACCTGCACACTGTGCTTTCCTGACAGGCTGAACTGTCTGCAGCCAGGAATGAAAACAGGAGGGTCGTGTTTTATACTCTTCAAGGGGCTGTTCTGGGGGACGGAGGGGAAGGAACTTTATAGTTGAAACCCATGAATATAATGCATGCTTCAAGTTTTTTAAACAGTGTCATTTAAAGTCAGATAATAATTTGAAAGTTATCTCCTGGCTTCTCTTTCTATGGTCCTCATATGGCCCCTGTTTCCTGTCTTAGGTGCAGGCTCTGGGGCCTCCTGGGGAAAGTGAGACATGATCTGCAGTGTCCCTCAGCCCCAAAGTAGGTCATCTGTCTCCTTGGACAGATGGTCCCAAGAGACTGAGCCTCAGAACAGCAAAGCCAAGGCCTAGAAATTGAGGCCAGAATGAACCTCAGGAACAGCACCCAAAGCCCAGTATGGAACAGGGTGCTCGGTGTGTATACCTGGATTCCAGCATGGAGCCTAGAATCCAACCCAGAAACCAGCAGTCTCTCTTTTGAATCAGATAAGGTGTCAGAGGGGATGAGGGGTGGGCAGTGGAAAATCAGCCTGAAGAGGTCTTTTCTCTGTACTTTTCTCCATGATTCTCTTGGGCACTAATAGCTGAAAAACCTATGGCCTTTTTACAGATAGAGTTTTCTATAAGCCACGGACCTGTCCACAAGCCCCTGGAGTTCTCAAGTCATTCACTGTCTTCATCCTCACCATCATACCCGCCATCAACATCATCCATCAGTGTCACTTCCACTCTCATCAGTACCGTCATCAATCTCGTCAAGAGTACTACTGAGAAATCAGCTCAAGGCAGGCCCTGTACCATGTGGTATTGGCCCACGCCCATCCCCACTGCAGGCCTCTGTGTAGGAGCTTTTAATCCTCGTTTTACAGTGTAGGAGACTGAGTCTTAAGGAGGCAAGGCAGCGCACCCAAGGTTACCAAGATGAGAAGCCAGAGCAGATGGACCCAGTGCTCAGGCTCTGAATCACAGTGGGACCCCACCTATCAACACAGCATAGACGCCCCAGGAAGCTGACTCAGAGATTGTGTTTGCAGGTCGGTGTGTATATTAGAGGGTGCCCCTGGGATCAACACCTGTTTGAAGGGAGGGGAAGGAAGCAGGAGGAAGCAGAGAGTCAGTCAGGCTCTGAGGCGGGACCAATAATATCCCCGGTGCACACCATAGGGCTCTCTGGACCTCGAACGGTCTGCCTGTGACACTGCCCTGTCTTGGGCTAGGACGGCTGGGCCTTGATACTCTCTCTGTGTGTCCTATGGCTGCAGTAATAAATTAACACAAACTCTGACTTAAAAGTGGCTTAAAACAATACAAATTTATTCTTGTACAGTTGTGGAGGTCAGAAGTCTGAAGTGGGTCTTATGAGGCTAAAACGAAGGTTTCGGCACAGCTGCATTTCCTTTGGAGGTGCTCGGGGAGAATCCCTGCCTTTTCCAGCTTCTAGAGGCCGCCTACATTCCCTGGCTTCTGGCCCTTCCTCCATCTTCAAAATGCATCGCTCTGCCCTGTGCTCCTGTCATTCCGTCTCCTCTGTCTCTCTCTGCTTTTGCCATCACATTTTCTCCTTTTACTCTGACCCTCCTGCCTCCCTCTTACAAGAACCCGTATGGATATATTTAGGGCCTACTGGGATAATCCCGGATAATCTCCCCATCTGGGGTCTGAAAAAGAGTGAAGAAACAAAATGGAGTTACCATAGCCAAGCTAACATAATTACTTAAACCAGAGCGGGCTGAAAGATGAGAAATAGATTTTATTTTATTTTAACTAGCCTAAGGACTTAAACGTTTAAACTTTTCAGTTATGTCTGAAAATATATATATACATTACATATATATATTACATATATATGATATATATAATATATATATATATATGCATAAATCCTATAGATAACCCTCTGAATAATTTAGGAAAAAATGTTCATGTATTCAGCCCACCTGCCATCCATTATCCCAGACCACCCAACTTCTGGAAGATCACCATCTTGGACCAATCCAGAAACTAATTAAGAATGCAGGACAGATTCTTCTCAAGAATGTACTTTTTACTCTAAGAATTCTCAACTTTTCTCTTTTCTTCAGAACACTGGGGTTGTTACCTGGTAGTGTTTGCTAATTTGCAGATCTTTAGACCATTGGATAAAGTTTTATCATTTAATTTTAGCAAAGTCTCCTGATTGAGTTACACTAGGTTGATAGTTCCTTAATTTAAAGAGGCTTAACAAGATCTCTTTCTTCCATGTCAGGTAACGGATTCATAGGTTTTGATGAGGACATCTTAGGGGGCCATTACTCAGCCTGCCCCATACTCCCTCAATCATTTGTTGTCTGTGGGTCTTCCAGCTGAGGCAAACCCTGAAGGGGATTCACAGCTAAAGACCCTCTGTTGACCACACAGCTGGGGCTGAAGTTCTCCCTGAAGTGGGGGGGCATCTCCATGTCATCACATGTACCCAGAAAACTGTAGGTGCAACCCAGCCCAAACCATCCCTCCTTGCGCTTTAAAGACCTGCACTCTCCCTTTTTGAATCCCAGCTCTAAGCTTCATCTCAGACTTTGTTACCAGGGTCTGCTTTCATCTTCCTCTCCTGCGAATCATAATACGCTGATTTTATATTTATGACCAACTGTTTTAAGTACCTCCTCAGCGCATGACCACAGCTCAATTGTCAATTACTGCAATAATCACCTGTCTCTTTGTATTCAGAAAGCAACACAGATTAGGAAATAAAAAAACAGCTTTTGGCATTGAGCAGTTGTGTTTTGGGGGGCGTTTCTCGCCCTGTTGTAAATGTATTCCACGGAAGCATATTTCTATCCATCTGCAGCCCTTCCATATTGCAGGTAACTGTGAACAAAACAAGCAATAAAACTGCAAAGGGGCTGCTGCCTTTTCCTATACATCAACTCTCAATTACCTGTGCCAATGGCATAGGCTCCTCTGAAGTGCATTCCTTACTCCTAAGCAGCACCTGTGACCTGGAGGCCCATAAAAAAGTCAAGAAGAGGCTTAAAACAAGAAGTGCTTTTTGAAAAGTCATAAGCTCAGACCCTCTTCTCTGATCCTGCCTTCTGAAAGATCCCCTTTCTGGAATGTGTTTCTTGCAGAATGAATAATAAACACTAACCGACTCATTAGGGTGGACGCTGACGTGTTAGCCCATCACTCTATGTAATTCTGGAGGGGCTGTCAGTAGAAAGACCCCTACATCCCTACCTCACTGGAGGAGATGTTGGCTGCCAGGGGCCTGGGAGTCTGGAAGCTGTTGATAGAGCCACCAAATCATTCTCTCTCTCTCTCTCTCTCTCTCTCTCTCTCTCTCTCTCTCTCTCTCTCTCTCTCTCTCTTTTCCACTCCCACCCCCAAGTTGCTAAACTACTAGGATGGGAGTGTGGGACTTTTGGTAGCCATGATGTCTGTCTTCTCAAGAGATGGAGAGGATTGGAGCCCCGATGTCTTCATTGAACCCCTGGATCCAATCATACCTAAAGGCAGCACCTAGTCCTTCCCAGCTATTATCTGAACCAACATATGCTTCTTTAAACATAAGTTATATTTAATGGGTTCCTACCTCGAAATATTGAAAGTGACTTATTACCTTTTTTGTATTTCGCTCTAGATGTTCCTCAGTAGCCTCAAGCTTAACACGCTCCAAAATAAATTCATCTTGCTGTCCCTATACCCACATCTCCTAATTTTGCTATGTTGTTGTTTTTTTTCCCAAAGATACTTTCAGTTTTTGTGTCGCCTAGTCCCCAGGCTCCTGTATATCCTTAAAACCTCTCTCTCCTTCAAGCCTCCCGCCGTTCTCACTGCCTTCCCTGTGTTATGGTTTGGGCGACTCTCCCTACGGTACTGAAGTAGTCTCCAGCATCACCCCTGTTCCCTGACGCCTTTTCCCAAAAGCTAATTTCACCAGATTCATCTCTTATGCAGAAGCTTCCTGTGGTGCCCTGGAGTACAAGATAGGCCCCAAATGTCCTCGTTTAACATTCAAAGTGAGGATGTAGTGCACACAATCTTAGATTTTAGCAACAGACCAAGATTCATTCAAGCCTTAGCTCTGCACCTCCTTAGTTATGTGACTTTCATCAATTTATTCAACCTCTCTGACCCCAGTATCTCCTGTTATAAAATGGAGAGAATCATCCCCCCCACTTGTGGTTGTGGTGAGAATCACATAAATGATTATATATTAAATCCTTAGCACAAAGACTGAGGCAGCAACAGCACCCAACAATTAACTTAACAAGTATTTATTGAACACCTACTATATGCCAGGTGCTGTTCTTGTGATTCAACACACACACACACACACACACACACACACACACACACACACATCCGGAAGCAAAGTTTTTATCTCAGCCCCCATCTAATCAATGCCTTCACTCATTAATTCAGCAAACATGGTCTGGTGCTTCCTGCACACAGTACAGTGCTGGATGCTGAGACACAGTGGTAAACAGGCCGTGGCTCCTGACACCAATGAACTTCTGCCCAGTAGGGGAGAAAGATAACAGACATGCAAACAGGCTATTTCAAGTACTATCAGATTTCTGCCTTGCCACAGCCCATAACTGGAGCTTCTATGAACTGTTATTTCTAAAATTCTGTGATGCTGTTAAAGTAATTTCTCTTCTTTAGAAATAGAAACAAGAAACGCTACGGAATAGACTCAAGAGAGATAACTAAATTCCCCCTCCATTATCTGAGTCCCACTTTATACCACATTCTTCTAGCATCCTCCCAATGAGAGAAAATCTAAGCCCAGACCCCAGCGGGTGAGGCATATCATCACTATGGCAATGGCTGCACAATGAGAGAGAAGCAGAGTCTGCAGATCAACTTTCAGGGGAGCAGCTGTCTTCACAGTCCCCTCACTGCTCCCTTCAGCAGAGCAGATTCCTTCGAGGCTCCAGGGCTTTAATGATACTCTCCAGGGAACCATGGTCAAGACCCTGACAAAGCACAGAATTCCCAGCCATTTCCAGCATGGCTTCCCCTGCCTCTGGCCCATGTGGGCTGGGGATTTCCACGGGAAGGTGACCAGAGAGGAAACTTTAGGAAGTAGGACCCTTGGGAGGAGGAGAAATAAAAAAATAAGGCAACTTACTCCCAAGAAGCTTCTAGAAGCCTGGGGGGCAAGGAGGTTAACTTTAAAGCAGAGTTTCTTGACTCTGACAATTGACATTTGAGGCTACATCATTCTTTGTTGTGGGGACCATCCTGTGCGCTGTAGGATGCTAAGCAGCATCCTCGGGCTCGACCCATAGATGCCATAGCACCCTCCCGCCAGTTGGGACTACCATAAATGGGCCCAATTATTGCCTGGAGAACCACTGATCTGGGTTGAGAACCACTGATGTGGAGTCAATGCCTCAGGGGAAGGAGGAGACTGAACTACAGTAAACACTCCATATAAAGAGATTTGGGAGTAAAGGATGATCTAACAGTACAGCCAGCAGCATGAGAAGAATAAAAGCAGGTGCAAACCACAGCTCTAGGTCAAAAGACCTTGGAGATGTGGGCTTCCCTGAATGAATGGCACGTTCTCTTCACTGACTCAGCGTGAACCTATGGACAGAAAAGAATGATCATGCATGCAGAAACCAAGCTTGAAACATCACCCAACCCGTCTGATTTGAGATGGCGTGTGGCTTTGAGCCCGTCACTTCATCTTGCTAGGCTGCAGGCCTTGTTCTTTGCCAAATCAGGGAGGTGGACACTCGAGGGATAGAAAATAGTTATCACATAATACTCCTGGCCCAAGGAGCTTGCCTATGGCAGACATCACTAATCAACCACTGCACACTTTCTTTTCTCTTGAGCCTCAACAAAGCCTGTGAATCCTCCTTTACACAAAGCTTCTGGAAACTGCTTCAGCTCCACTAATCAGCTGTTGCTGCCAAGTGATGTTAACATTATTTACTACTCTTAGAGAAGTCAGCGATTTTCAAACTGTTTCTGGGGGCTTCTAGGGGACCTCCCCAGAGCTACTTTAGGGAGAAGGGAACAGGGCAAGTAAGTCTCCAGGCTGCCAAACCCTACCTCATCCAGGGCGCTTGTTTGTTTTGCATAATGGACTTATCATCAAATTTCATTTGAACAAATGAACACACCAAACAGCGAACACACCAAAATTTGCTAGGGCTGCCGTATCAAAGTACCACAAACCATGTGGCTTAAACAACAGAAATGCGCTGTCTCACAGTACTAGAGGCTGGAAGTCTGAGATCAAGGTGTCGGCAGGGTTGGTTCCTTCTTAGGGCTGTGAGGAAGGATCTGCTCCAGGCCCATCCCCCAGCTTCTGAGGGTTTGTTGGCAATCTTTGGCATTTCTTGGCTTGTAGAAGCATCACCCTAATCTCTACCTTCATCTTCACGGTGTTCTCCCCGTGTATGGTTTCTCTGTATCCAAATTACCCCCTTTTTATAAGAACATCAGTCATATAGGATTAGGGCCCACCCTATGACCACACTTTAACTTGATTACCTCTGTAAAGACTCTATCTCCAAATAAGGTCACACTCTGAGGTACTGAGAATTAGGATTTCAACATGTAAATTTAGGGGAATACAATCTAACCCATAACACTCTGCCCTCTGGTCCCCCAAATTCACATCCTTCTCACATTGCAAAATATATTCACTCCATCCCAGCAGCCCCAAAATTCTTAACCAATTCCAGCAACAACTGTACATCCAAAATCTCATCTAATTCTCATTTAGATCAGGTATGGGTGAGACTCCGCGTATGATTCACCCTGGAGCAAAATTCCTCTCTATCTGTGAACCTGTGAAAGCAGACAATGAGTTATTTTAAGCTTCTAAAATGCGGGGGTGGGGAGGGTGGGAGGGGAGGTGGGGGTGGGGGAGCAGGCATAGGATAGACACATTGTCCTGGGCAGGGTCAAGTTTTCTCCCTGGAAGTCTAGGTATCCTGGCATTTGCCTTTCTCAGGGTCTGCCTGTAAATGGTTTCCTAATGAGATGACACCCTTGCCTGGTGTACCATCAAGTACCACTCTTCCAGGAAACCCAGGTTCGTTGGTCTGTTTCCCACAGGCCAGGTTACAGGCCAAAGCTTCCCTAATGCCCCGATGACATTAGAAATGTTGATAATCAAGCACATGGCAGATGAGGAAGCACAGAACATTGTTCTTGGTAGCCTAGTAACTGGCTTCTCATTCCTTCCTTGTTTTTTGCTTTCTGTCTGGGAAAAGGTAGCCAAAGACAGACATTCTGAATGTGTTTCCTTCCTTGCGGCTCTATGAGGATTGTATATATGATGCAATATTCACATTCTATATGAATTGACATGGACATGTCTCTATGTTCGTGATGATCGCCCATGGATCAAATGGCCCTGGAATTTATTGTCTTAGAGCATAGTGAGAAGACAAAAGTCCTTGAAGATCAATAACTTTCAATGATCAGAGACTCAACAGCCTTTTGCTCCAGCTGGATAATGCATTTAGGATTTTAATCAACCTAAACATGTGGAATTTATACATTATTCAAGACCTCCACGAGCCCCACATAGATCCTCCTGTTGACAAACACCCCTTTAGAAGCCTGAGCAGCACCGGGACCTGTTGGTATGCACGGCAGTGGCTCCCTGAAGGACTGAAGTCAACACTTATTTGTGCTTGAGCCAGATCTCTGGAAATTGGGCATTTTCTGCTCTAAAGAAAACTCCCCCAGTTACTCCCTGCGCTTCAGCATTAATATCAGTCTCGATGTAAATGCTGACTTTTATGGTGATGGAGAAGGACGGGTATGAGGAAATAGCTCTGGGCAGGAGTGAGGAAAATGCCCCAGAGGGCCCATGGCTCTGTGGGACAGGAGCCTGGTGAGATGAGCACTGAGTCAGAAGTACCAATTTCTGCTGAGACAGTGGCATCCTGATGAGCTCTAATTGACAGCTGGCTCTCAGCCTCCGGGCTCTTTCAGGCCTCCAGGCTGCAGGGTGCATTTACTGTTAGAGATGGGCAAGAATAGCCTAGCCTATGAAGTCTACCAGGGAACGACTCGGCAAGGCATAGACTGTAGGGTTAGGAGTCCAGGCTCTGGCAGACTCGGGGGGTGGGATGTAATTCTACCCATGAACATCAGTGTTATGATGGACAAAACACTGTGCTTACCCCAGCCTCATTTTCTTTGTATGTAAAGTGGGGGCAATAGTTGTAACTACCTCCTGGCTTCAGTTTGGGGATCAAATGGGATAGTGTGCTAAAGGCACTTTTCCCTGTGTGAGCAATATAGGGCATGCCCAGTCAATGTAGACCTTCCCAGGTCTACATTACCTAAGAAATCTTAGGTAATCACCTCTTTGCATGCCCTCAGTGTGGAAATAATAACAACCATTTCAACAGTTATTATTATAACAACTTCCAGCAAGCGTGGAAAATGCATTTCTTAGAAATAGTGATAATCCTAATGGTAACAATAATTACAATAAAAAAAAAAGCTAACATGCACTGATCCAGACTAAGCACTTTGTACACCTAACCTCGTGTAATGCTCACGACTGTGAAATAGGTACCTACAGATGGGGAAACTGAGGCTCAGAGAGGTGCAGTAATGTACACAAAGTCACCAAGTGAGGTCTGGATTTGAATCCAGGCCCATCCTCCACCAACATCCATTCGCCCTTATTACACAAGAGACAGGCGGTGCATTGTTTAACTTCTCTACACCTCAGCTTTAATGGGGGGGGGGAGAATAATTCCCATTCCAGAGGTAACTGCGGAGATCAAATTGGTATGGCGCTTAAGAAAGATGCTTTGGGGACACAGAGATCTGGCTAGGAAGTTGGGTATTTGTTGCCAAACCCACCACCACAAGCCCTCCATGAACCCTTTGGAGACATTGTGATCCGGCAGCCAGAAACACACAGAAGCTATTAGGGAGGGCCCATCCTGCAAGGAAGAAGAAAAAAAGCCAGAGGATTCACATCCTCGACAAGCAAGCAGGTCTCAGACCCGAGCAATCTGGGTTTTCTTACTAACCCAGAAAGATGGTGTAGGAGGTACAAAAGCCACCCACAGATACACAGGCCCTGACCTATAATCATGTTATCTTACATGGCAAAGGGGACTTTTCATGAGTGATTGACATGGGGAGATTGTCCTGGAGTATCTGGGTGGGCCCCATATCATCACAAGGTCCTTATAAGAGGGAGACAGGAAGATGAGAGTCAGAGAAGAAGACGAGACGACAAAGAAGCTAAAGTCAGAAAAAGGGAGCTGAAGACTTGAAGATGCTATAGTGCTGGCTTTGAAGATGGAGAAAGGGCCCTCCAGCCAAGGAATGCCTCTGGCTGTTAGAAGCTGAAAAGACAAGGAAGAGGGCTTTCCCTTAGAATTTCCAGAAGGAGCACCGTCCTACCAAGCCATTTTAGATTTCTGACTTCCAGAACTGTAAGAGAATACATTTATATTTTTCTAAGCCACCGGTTCTGTGGTAATTTGTTACAGCAGCCATAGGAAACTAATACAGTCTGTATCTCCTATGGAGCTGAACATACTTCAGACAAAGCTCCAACCAGCATAGAGAGAGAAAAGGACAAACCCCTTTTATGTCGTGCCATTGTGAGAAATCATTGTACAGCTGGGCTTTAAAACAGATTCGGTTTTGTTCAAACCGTGTTGTTAAATATTCAGAAGGAAAAGAGACATGGCCCCATTCAGAAAAGAATGTCAGCATTTTGCATGTGCAGAAAGCAAGGCTGTAAAACAGGATGATAGGAAATCTCTTTGTAAAATGTGAAGTCATAGACACATGTACTGAATTATTATTATCAATATGAATTTTTTTTAAATGCAGAAGCAAGTTTCCCAAAGTGGCCCTTTGCAGGCTGTTCCATCACCTCCTTGTCTTGGGGAGCAGAAAGAGCCAGGGAAAGCTGGCAGCCAGGGCAGAGAGGGGACCCGTCCTTTCCCAGAACTGGGAATAGCCGGGGTTGTCTCAAAGCGGGTCACCTCGGATAACAAAGCATGAGAAACTGAACAAACGCGCAATAGAGAAAAACTGCAAAATAAGCCTAGAGACAGAATGCTAATAGTCAAGCAAATAAGGGGAGACAAGTATCTGAATATTCATGAGCCTCTAATCAGGAGCTTTGGATGAATACAGAAATGGTCCCATTGGTGATAATGTGCTCCACAGGAAGGAGATTCCTGCCTGAGGAACTGCAAACAAGAGTGCAAACCAAGCTGTCCCCCGCTCAGGACTTCCAGGACTTCAACCTGGGTCTTCACATCCTGGCCCCACAATCAGTTTTCATTCTCCTATATATGTCACTCACACTAGACTGCATTCGGTCTTTTCTTGCTGTAGATGGTTTCTACTTTTAGCGCTGGAAAAGGGAAGTTGGGGAGAAATATAATATGCTTGGAACATCTTTCAAGTTCCAAGCCTGAGCTACATGCTCCTTACATAGTTCATATCACCCTCACAGCCACCCTTTCATGGGAATGCAATTATCCCACTTTACAGACAAGGAAACTGAGGCTCAGGGAAATGACTTACTGCTGATGTCAGAAAGCTAGTCGATGGCGGAGCTTAGATTGGAACAGTTTGTCCCTATCACAGCAAAGACTATATCCATTCCTCTCCATAACACTGCTGTCTGTGTGAGTCTACCAGATATACTCACTGGGGCGGGGGAGTGGGGGGAGACAAAATGGGGGAGACAGTCGTCGTGGGGCAGCTTACAATTCATAACTGAGCATATTAACAGCCATCATTCTTCCAGCACCTTCTATGTGCCAGGCACTGATCAAGCGACTTGATATGCACCTGGATAATTGCCATATCGACTATTAAAAGTCTCCATTTTAAAGAGGATGACACAGAGATCAGCGAGGTTAATGAATAACTGGGCAAAGGGCACATGTCCACGGCGAGGAGAAATTTAAGGTTTGAACTCAAGTCTGTGCCACTTTAAAGCCCAACCTGCCCCTCGTGGCCCCTGTGGCACAGCTTCCTGAACCTGTGCCAAGGCCTTGCCTTCTCCAAATAGCTGGGTCCCAGTGGCCCCCAGAAGGAGCCCCTCTCACTTCCTGTGAGCCTTGAAGGCAGAGCCCAGGACTGTGCCAGAAGAGCTGCTTGGAGGGACCAGAGCGCGTCCATTGTACGGGGCCCCACAGACATCACAGGGATGCTGGAAGAGGCAGCCCACCCAGCAGCCCCCAGTCGGGGAGAAGGGGGCACTGGGGTCCAAGCCATCTCTACCAACACCAGCATACTCCAAGTGTCCAGGGCATCTCAGAAACCTCTAGCGTGTGCAGAGTGGTGTCAGGAAGCCTGTCCTGACCTCTCAGGAACCCCAGTGACATGGGCACCTACCCACAGCCCCTGGGAGCCCACACTGCACTTCCCAGGCCGCCTGCTGAGGGGTCCTGCCTCCACCCCTCCCCCTGCAGCACAGCCCAACCAGATGGTTCCGAGTCACTCCAGTGGAAATTAATAGAGTCAGACTGTCCACACACTTCTTTTCAAGCGTAGAGAAATATTTTCCATGAGTCAAACACCAGATGTATTTTGTTTATAGGGTAATTTAGCACTTGCAAGAGGGAAGACTCTAAACACTGAAGAGTTGTGCTTGCATTTCAGGCAGAGCCCAAGCAGACTCCGGTCTCTTGCAGTAAAATCTGGGGGCATCACTTCTGAATTGGAGCCTGGACCTTGCGCTCAGCGCTTCAGTACTTCCCAGAGAGAACACGCATCACTTCTGCAAGCAACTCCATGTCTTTCCCTTGGGGCTCAGTTTGGGACCACGCTGGCTGACTTGGCCAGAGCCCTGGAGATGGGGAGGGGCAGCACCACTCAAAAGGTTCTCTTGGGGTTCAAGGACAGCCAGAAATGAGCTAAATCAGCCTTTACTGGAACCACTTTTTTTTTTCTTAAAATCGTCACAAAATTTTCTAAACTAATGGTTATCAAAGTAATGCTCCAGGGCCAGCAATATCAGCATCAAAGGGGAATTGGTTAGAAATGCAGATTCTTGGGCCTTTCCACAGACCCACTGAATCAAAACCTCCAGGGGTTCGGTAGAGCAATCTGAGTTTTAACACACCCTCCTAGGGAGTCTGAGCCTTGCTGGAGTTTGAGAACCACTGCGCCAAACACCAGAGATATACTTTTACTTCACATCTAGCTGTATAGTTTTACATAAGTTAGTCAACCTCTCTATGACTCAGTTTTCTCACCTGTAAAGTGGAATAATAGTAGTAGTCATCTCCTACTTAATTGATTGGGAAAATGAAATGAGGGAATACATTTAAAGTATTTAGAAGTGCAACTTGCATAGTATACATCATCAACAAACATTTGTCAAAAGCATGGTTATTATTTGCATTTGCATTTGAAATCCACCGTGATAATAGCCGACAACATTAATAGCCACCATATGTTGGGCACTTGTTATGTGCCAGGCACTGGTCACGCGATTTGATATGCAAATGAAAAGTTGCCACACTGACTGTAAAAACCCATTTTTGCAGTATGCGTGACCTCCATTCATTCACTCGCCCAACAAACATTAACTGGCCCTATTAAGTTCTAGACACTGGGGAAGGCACAGGGGTATCACAGGGAACAAAGCAGATGAATGAATCAGAGCCTTCATTCAAATCATATGCACCTGTGATGCATGGCACCCAAAGTCCCTATCTAAGGTCCCCTCGAGTCTGGTTTGTTCTGGGAACCCCAGGACCCCGACCAGCTCTTACCCAGGTGGCCACTCACTGTTCCGAGCCTGCCCCTGCCTCCTGTCCCATCTGAATCCTTCATCACCCTCCACATCCTCTGTAACCCTCACCCTCGGAACAGCACGGGTGCTGGTTTAACGCTTTGGCCAACAGCGCTCACTTCCTCTGTGGGGCTGTGAAGCACCTCCCTCGGCTCTGAGCTCCCTTCTTGAGAGGGGCCTGAAGCAGTTTCATTTGACATCATCAAGTAGCAGCAGGACCACCCTTTCATTTTCTAAACAATAGCGTTAGCCTGTCTGTGCCATGAGGGTGGCCAGAGCAGGGGAGACTCATTTAGTTAACGTGTGCTCAGGATAAGGAGGTATTAGGTGAACAATGAAGAGGGTTAGCTATGCCTGCAAGTGCAAACACTTGAGAGCTTCCAGCCTCATTCTCCGGGGTGACATGATCCTAAGGCCTAACACCTTGAATGTCCAAACACCTGCACAGACTCGTATTTATTCATGTCCTCACTGCTCGGCACGCACCAAAGGGCTTCAGGTATGTAAGATGAAGGCCATCTGGAACCTGCAGATTGAGGGGTTGACCTGTCTCCCCGCACCCACATGTGCACAGTGTAGAACACGACTTTGAAGCCTGCAGCTCACAGGCCCAAATGCAGCCCACCGACTGTTTTCGTAAATAAAGTTGTGTTGGAACACATCCATGCCCATTCATTTCCGTGTTCTCTCTGGCTGCTTCGGCACTGCAGGGGTGGAGTTGAGTAGTTCTGAGAGAGACCATCTGGCCCACAAAGTCTAAAATAATTCCTATCTGGACCTTTGAGAAACAAGTTGGCCAGCTCCTGGTCTGAAAGGCAGGCTTGTACAGCCTGCCTTACAGAAGAAATCCAGTTTAGCCTTTTTAACTCAACTGGTGAATTGACTCAGTTATGGGAAAGCCATCATACCCCACCTCCCTGCCTTTGGGCTATCTGGGCTGAGTCAGCAGAAGCACTTCAACTAAATAATTAATGGTACAGACATAATTGTAACCAATTAATGTAACAATTTAATAATTAGCTAATGAGTAAGCTGCTTAATAAAAGCACAATACAACCTCACTCAATGTTAAAAAAGTGCAAATCAAAACAACGAGATGCCATTTATCACCTGTTTGATTAATGAATATCAACAAGTTTGCTAATACACAGACAATGAATGCAAGGAGGTGGAGATAAAGATTTTTCCACATGATGGGATGAGTATAATTGGGGCAACCTCTGAGGTGGGCACTGTGCTAATACCTATAGGAGTTATAAATACACCAACCTTCCAACTTGGGGATTCGAACTTCTAGGACAGATGTGTTCTAAAATGTATTCAGTGCCATTTGTCAAAATATGTTAGTTATAGTATTGTTTATAATAGCAAAAACTGGGATGAAAGGAAATGTTATTCACCAGTGAAGAATAAACAATGCTGGTATGTCCATATAATGGAATACTATACAACCATGAAAAAGGATAAACTAGGCCTAATTTACCTAATGAGATGAATAAAGAATGAGCTAGATCTAATAGAGGCAATATAGAATATTCTCTAAGATAAGTTACTGAGAGGCACAAAAGGATATATATATATGTATATATATATACACACACACACACACACACACACATATACACATATATACATATATGTAGTATATGTGTGTGTGTGTATAATAAGCACCCGCTGATAATAATAAAGGATATGTGGACACACATGCACAAACACACAAATACTTGCAAAAATTTTGGAAATTTTAAAAACAAGAAACCGTCACAACCATGGCTGCCCTTAGAAGAGGAACCTGAGAGTTTGACCTAAAGGGGACACTCCTTTTGGACTTTGTACTCTCTTGTTCTGCTTGATTTTTTTTTTTTACCACATGCAGACTTTGTTAGTTTAATATTAAAACATGTTTTTATGAAAGAAAAGTGTCACTCTAGGCCTCACAACAGTGCTCCCCAGGACCAGAGTCCTGGTGGGGAGAGGGCATTGCTGTCAGTGTGAAAGGTTTCTCCCCAAACTCAAGAAAATAATGACAGCGCCCAGAAGTAGCCCAGCCTTCTGCAGCTGACTCCCTAACTTGCCAACTCTCTGGCCAGTCGGTGTTATTAAAAGAGGAGAAAAATCAATAACCCATCATGGAGAGGGCTTTGGAGTCAGATGAGGAGGCTCTGGACTCTTGTGTCCCCCAGCAGCTGTGAGAAGTAAATGTCTAAGTCCTCTGAGTCTGCGTTCCCTCTCCAGTGAGAGTGGGGATCACACTGCTGCCCTCACAGTGGGCTTGGGCAGGGCTGGCCCTTGAACAGCACATTCCAGGCCCTGCTGCATTCAGTTCTTATGTCAGCCAAGCCGTTACCCTCGTTTTTTCAGATGGGGGACATTGAGGCTTTGGGAGCCATAAATCAATTGTCCAAAGTCACAGCTATTAAGTAGCAGTCAAAGTACAAACCCAGACCTGTCTGCCTGGGCTTGCAGAGACTATTAAATTTTGCCTTTTGGTTAAATGAGGTAAAATGAGCTCATCCACCTGCAATTGCCTCTTAGTAGTTACTCAACACATGTCATTCATTTCAGTGCCCCGCGGAACCTCAGGGTGCCAAGATGAAAGTGTCTAGTGGCCGGTACCCAGGCTCGGTTTCCACATCGCCCTGTGCACTGCCCCCTGCTGGTGTGGTTGGCTACAGTGGCTCGGTGGCGGGCCAAGGTGGCGGGCCAGGCCCTCCCCAGCCAAGCTGAGCATCCTTCACTGAGGAACCCAGGCAACGCGAGGGTGTCCTAGAGCTCCTTCCGGACCTGACCGTGTTCACGTACAACCCAGGAAGTTCTTCCACGGGACCCAGCCTCTCCGTGTAAAGCTTCTCCCTCTCCCTCTCCCTCTCCCTCTCCCTCCCTCTCCCTCTCTCTCACACACACAGAGTCAGAAAAGAGATCTCAGGCACCTCATTGAACCACACCTAGCCCCTCCCCTCAGTCCAGAAAGTTCGGTCCTGCTCCAGCCTACAGGAGAGCCCCCAGCCCAGATTCTCTTCACAGACAGGCGTCTCCGAGCCCGCTCCTACACCGGGGTCCATCCTGTTTCATTCCTTCTTGTATCCAGAGCTCACGTCGCCCTGAGTCACAGCTCCCTTTCTGTACAGTAGGGACAACAACACCTGTGCCATAGTGGGCTTGGGGGCGGAGGGAAGAAGGCATGGCCCAGCGCAGGGATGAGAAAGGGGCAGCTCCTGGCTAAACTGCACAAATCATAGCAGAGGGGCATCTGCCTCATCCCTGGTGTAACAACCGTGCCCAGTGCAGATCACGGCACCAACATATACTCAATAGAAATGTCCTGAGCCCATAAAGGAAGGAGCTTAAATACATACCGAGCACCTGCCACTAGTTAGGTGCCATACCAGGTGCGAGCAAGAAGATGGTCTTCCTGGCCCTGCGGGGCCCAGGCACGCACACCCGATGCAAAGCAAGCAGAGATAGAAAACAGAGGAGCAGAGCCTTTGATCAAGCCTGTCCGTCTGCCAGGAGCCGCACACGTTTTACATGCTTTTCTTGGTCTAATAATTACAACATGCCTGTTAGGTAAGTCTTTTCATCCCCATTACACTGAGAGAGAAACTGGGTTAAAGAGATATGAGGGGATGTGTCCCCAGCTGTGCAGTGAGTGGGGGTGCAGAGGGGCAGGGCTGGGCTGGGCTTCCAGCGGGATGCCAGCTTGGTGCTCCTCTCTTCTTCCTCTCTCCTCTGGAAGGGCAGTGGGGCCTCTGGTTGGTCACGGTCCCTCCCAGCACTGCACCCCTCCTAAGAGACTGGTTTCCCCTGGCACAGGAGTCCTTTCTGTCTCCCAGGCAAAAGCTCCTCCCAAGCAGTGTTCAATCAGACCCTCGGCAGAGAGGGCTCTCAGGACCCTTCGTGTCTCTCAGATCCTTGGACTTGACCCCACCTCAGGGAGGCCATATTCTCAGCTATGTGCTGCATGGACACTTTCCTTCTCTGTAAGTGAAACTGGGAAGGTTGGTACCTCAGTGGGGGGTTGGTTCTGCTGGGCTGTCTATTCATGGAGCCCAAGCCATCAATTACACAATGGAAACTGTCAAATGCACCAAAGACTTGTAAAAACACTGAGGAAGAAACAGGACTTGATAAAGAAAAGATGCCCTAGGCCTCCTGCTGTGAGAAGATGTAAAATCTCCATTTAATCCTGCAAGAGGCTGGAGGAGCGTTCAGCCATCAGCCACCCCTTTCTTGCCTCCACACCCATCCAGGAAGGCTCAGGAGTTCTTCCAGGAGCTCCCTGCAAAGTTCAACAAAACTCCTTTTATGTATCCACAGACCTCACCATTCCTTCCTGCACCTCCAGCTCAGCCTTTAACACGGAGTCACAGGTTGATGTTGTAGTTTTACTAGAAAGCCCATTGTTTCTTCTGCCCTTTATGCTCCTTGAGCCCATCCTGCCTGAGATAAGCTGAACTCCCATGTTCCTGCTGAGCATGGACCAGGCTACATGATGCTGACCCTCTGATCACAGCTGCCGGGACTGTGGTGGGTGCTTCATGAAGGGCTGGCACACATCGTGACCAGCTCAGCTAGCTCTGAGTTGGAACTTGCAATTAAGATGCTTGGGCTAAAAGAAACATAAGCCCAACTCAAATTTATTTATTTATTTATTTTAAATTTTCTTAGTAATATTATTTGAGCAAAATAAAACCCACCCCACCAGGACTTTTGAGTAAGCTCTTGGCAGAAAGGGTGTCTCCACAGGTCGCAGAGACTTGCGCTGGGCCCCAGCTCATCCTAAGGGAAACTGCTCTCAGCTGCCTGCCCCAGGGAGTTACTTGCCTTTCCATCAAGTAAATTCAGGATGGGAAAGGTTGGGATTTAGAATGGGGCCCCAAATCTGCTGGTCTTATTAAACAGAAAAATCTAGAGAAGGGGGAGGAATGCTTTAGTTCATGCAACCGAGAAGTGTAGAAAGAAGGCAGTTTCTGTTTCAGTTAAGGCTGGATCCAGGGTCTCAAACAATTTCCTCAGGACTTGGTTTCTCTCTACCTTTGTGTATGCTTTCCTTTGTGTTAACATCATTCTTACACAGCAAAATAGATGCTGGAAACCCTGGAAACACAGGCTCACCGCTTAGCTACCATTTTGCTAATAGTTCCAATAAAAGTTAGAATTAAGTCTCATTGGCTCAGTGTGGGTCCCAAGCCCAACCCTAAACTGGTTATTGTGGCTAGGGGATGAACTATGCTAATTAACTGGGCCTGGAGCCAAAGGAAAATGAAGGAGCTATTGCTAGGAAAAGGGAACAGGAATGCTGGCTGGGTATAAACAAGAGACAAGAGTCATGTAGGGTATAGGTCTGAGGCAGCTGTTCATCCATTCATTCACTTAGCAGATGCTTATTTAGCAACTTCTGTGTGCCAGGCATCGTGGGAGGCTCTGAGGTTGAGTAAATCAGACAGATAGAGCACTTGCTCTTTTTTTTTTTTTAAGGTTTTTATTGGGGAACCGGGGGAAGGGGAACAGACAAGTTTCTATCCTTTTGTTCTTCAGTCTAGTTGTGGAGGACGTTGCTTCACTGGCCCAAGTTGGCACCATCATTGAGCTCTTTCCAGGTGAGGCAGATCAGTCACCAGCTTCTGGATGGCTACTCACAGTGGCTGCTGGCCGTTCACGCTGGCTGATGGCTACACATGGTAGCCCATGGCAACCCAGTGCCACAGGGGCTGCAGCCTACGCCATCACCGGTGACTCATGGCAGCCCAGCTCCAGGTTGAGCTGTTGTTCAGCATCTTAGCTGTAGAGGGCAGTGTCACTGGCCCTCATATGTGGGATCCGAACCGGGGCCCTCTGGCGTCCCAAGCCAGCTCTTAACCAACGCACCACTCAGCCGGCCCTACCTTGCTCTTATAAAGCCTGGGTCCAGTGGGGAAGATGAATAAGCATACCAGCCAACACACAGATATGAGTAAATGAAGTGGGTACGAAGAGTAAAACTGCTGGGAAGGGAGCAAACAGGAATGAGAACAAGGAATAATGGTGTCAGGGAAGGCCAAGTGGAGTGGCCATTTGGACGCCCGTGTGCAGTGAGGAAGCAGAAAGAACTGGCTCAGAGTGAAAAGTCAGAAAAGGCAGGCAGTTGGAGCAGCTGTGCAAAGCCAAGAAACTGTATTTCCCCAGAGAGAAGGGGAAGAAAGGAGGGAGGGGAGAGAGAGATAGAGAGATGTAAAGGGCTTATAGCTAGTTTTCTCCTTTTAGTCTCATACTCTTCATATCATGAATTCCCTTTACTCAAGTTTAGTCAAAGAGTTTCTTTGTCTGGAATAAATCACCCCTGAATATGGAACTAAGTTAAAAATTCAAGACTCCCAACCTCGTTACTTCATTAGTTGCCCACAAGACACCATTTTATGAGCTCATCATCCATTGTTAAATGATGTAAGATACCCACACTTTTAACAATTTGTGTGTGTGTGTGTACGTATGTATGTGTGCATGCGAGTACACACACACACATACACACACACACACACACACACACTACATGTTTTTAAGGGTACACAGGAACTGAGGCAGACAGCTCAGTTGCTCATTTAAAAACCAAAGCACGGGGTCCATTTCTTGAGCTCCCCTCAGTGGAGCTGCAGGCCTGTGAGGGCACAAAGGATGACTCACTGCTAGTCCTGGAAGGTGCCTCATTCCTCAAAGATGCCCAAACCAAAGTGCACACATTCACACCTGTGCACAGTGCACACACAGAGCACACGCAGACACATAGATTATATCTATGCACATACATACACATAAAAATGCAAGTAAAGTACATACATACACAACACACACAATATACACATACAAAGTGTATATATGCCAAGGGTGCCAAAAAAATGTATACACATGACTTGTATTCATCTTTTGTTATCGGTATGTATTGAGTATTATAATTGAAATACAGTTTTTTCCTTTCTGAAAATGTGTATACATCATGTTGGCACCTTCTGTACATACACAAAAAGTTGCACACATGCACACACATACACAAAGTACACACATATACACAAAGCATACACAGTAAACACACACACACAGATTATGAGACGCACTTGGATTAATTTTTGACTACCATTCATCAAGACTCTACTCAATGGCAGGCACTGTGGTTGAAGGTGTTTTCAAACCAGACATAACAGCAACAATTGAATGAGTGCTTATCGATCTTCCCAGCACCCCTAGAAGGCACAGTCTCATCAACATTCCCCTGTTTGAAAGGAAACGACTTGCCCTGGGCCACACCTCTAGGATATGGTGGACCCAGACATGATCTTTTCTTTGGACATCCCGCCCTTTGGTCAACTCCATGAGGCTCTCTAAATGTGCAAGTGTGTGCATCCGGGTCCTGCCACATCCATTGTGTCTACATACATGTGTCTCCCTGTGATGTAGATCTCAGCACATTCCACATCTCAGGGTATGAAATGGTGCCCTCTCTACTCTAGGCTGCTGACACCATTCCAGATTTATTACGTTTATTTACAAACAACAAACATTCTCAATTATTTCCACACTACTCAGGACCATAATTTATTTAGAGGTATGAGCTCTCAAGTTTCTCAGGGATTGCTTCAAAATGTCACATCTAAAAGATGACTCCCATGTTAGTGAATATGAAACACCCATTTATATTTTTCATTTTTACTTTGATTTAATTTTCAGACAATTCAACTTCCTCCCCATGCCTGAGTGCCTAAATTCATTTCACTTGTCAAAAGAGACAAATTTTCATAATTACAAAATAAAACACGGTGGCCCTTCTTTGGTGACCACATATTTCATATCTTTTTTTTTTCTTTCTGGATGAAAATGCCTTTCCTTGTCTAGTTCGCTTACTTCTGACATATTTTTATTCAGTCACTGCTTAGAACAGACAAGAGTACAGGCTAAACATTCACTAATATTTTGTTATGTTAATAAACATCTGTAAAAAAGGAGGCGAAATTTCCCAGCTCGGGCTGCTATGCTCACCTCTTCTTATCTGTAACTTCCACTGAAAAAGTGTCAATGCTCTGGGGTTATGAGCTCTAGCATGAAATATGCCCTCTCCTCTAATTGTATTTTCTGCCCTCAAGTCTTACCACCAGGCTCAGTCAGAATGTTCATTTCAGAGAGGTCAGAAGCACTTAGGGTTTCCTTGCCATGGCCGCCGGGGACATGCACAGGATGTAGCGAGGGGGTTACTCAATAAACCTTCTCTCTTTCGTTTATAAAATTAATATATGTTCTTTATTTAGAAATTTTGAGGGGAAAAAAACAACAGAAACAGAAAAGGTGACCTATATATAACTTCACCATCCAAAGCAAAACATAGCTACCATGTAACTTCAGGTCGTTCTTTTAAAAATAAAATTCACTTTTGACTTGGTTGGGCTCTTGAATACTTGAAAATGGATTGCTTATCACTCGAAATCTGTTCTATTGGTTGACAAGGGGTTAAAGGTAAAAATGGGAAGAAAACATTTAATTATTTGAAACTGTTCATCTGAACTGCAAAGCTCTGACACAAAGACTGTAGAAATGCTCCATCTGGTCCCCCATCCCCTCACTCCCCCCAGCCCTGCACCTGGAAACAGAGACCATTCCCCCCCAAAAGTGACAGAATTTAAAATTCAGTGGCTAGTAGTTGTTGACAAGGGTAGAGAATGTTGGGAAGCTGGAATGAGGAGAATATACAGGGCATGGTAAGGTGTCAGAGGGGGTGGTTATTTTCAGGAGCAGACTTACAGAGACAGAGCAATGAAAACATTCTTGATGCACATTCATATACACACATTGTCATACACTGTAAATATTGTCGCTGTCATAGATTAGGCTCTCTGGGTAGCAGAGGCTGAGATAGCGATGAAAATAGAGAAGGTTTCTTGGGTAGTGCTTGTGGAATTGCTCCCTGTGCAAGGGACAGGATGGCAGCAGCGTTGGGCACAGGAGGAAGCTGAGCTGAGATACTCAACAAAGGCCTCAGCCGCCCCCATGGGAGCTGTGAAGCCAGGATGGTTCCTCAGAGTTGTCCCAAGATGATGTGACAGTCCAGGCCTTTCTACCTCCTACATCAGCCAGTCATTGCATGCAGGTCAGGTGACGCTCTTCAGAGGTGACAATTCCTGAAGGAGGCTGGGTGTCTGAGGGCTGGGTGTCAGCAGTGCTCCCAGCGACCCTCAAGGGGGATCCACTAACCTAGCATCCCCATTAGCAATGCCTTCTTCCCCAAATGGAAAGGCATACAGGTCACCAGACCTCTCAAGACATGGCTACCGGGACATACCCAGAAGTCAGGAAGAAGTCAGCAAAAGGCCACAGTGATGGAGAAACCCAAAGTTTGCACTCACAAGCTGTTAACCTAGTCCCAAAAAGAAAGGAAAGGGAAAGGAAGGGGGAGAAAAGAAAAGAAGAGAAAAGAAAAGGAAGGGAAGGGAAGGGAAGACAAGACAAGACAAGACAAGACAAGACAAGACAAGACAAGACAAGACAAGACAAGACAAGACAAGAAAAGAAAAAAGAAAAAGAAAAGAAAAGGCACCAGCCACTTTAAACGGCCTAATACAGTAATCAACAGGGTGGTGTGGACACTGAGGAGAGCCTCACTTTGACGTGCCATAAAACTAAATTTATCCGGAAGACCATTTTGGTTGCCAGCTGAGCTACATCCCAGGTCTGTAGTTGGTAAACTTCAGTATTTTTAAAAACTAATGACTGAAAGAGCAGACCTTTCAAGCCCTCATTTTAGCCAATGTGTGTGCCCTCAGCAGGGCTCTCAGCTCCCACGCCAAGCTCACTGCCCTGTTTATGACAGGTTCAGGAGTGTCAGGCCAAGGAAGCACTTCCCATAACAGGCTCCACATGTTGCCACTGGATGTCACACGGAACTCCCCGCTCTCATTTTGCACCGAGTGCCTTCTCACCTAATAAAATGTGCACTATTATTCTCATTTGACAACCGAGGAAACAGAGGCCCAGCGTCTTGTCCAAGATCACCTAGAGAGCACACAGCACCAGGATCTGCACCCCATTTGGGGGCCCCAACTTTGAGTTCATTCCATTATGCATGGCTGCCTCAGCCTGTTGGCAGGTCCATTAATTAGGTCACGTTCACACCCCCATTGCCAACGGTGATGCTCTCCTGTTATCTGAGCTGCAGCCTTATTTTATTGCAGTCATTACTGTCTATTACAGAGGGGCGTGACTCCCCCTGCTAGTGCTGAGTTATAAGTCTATGGCTCCCTAGCAGGGCGCATCCGTCAATCTCTACAGAATGACAACACACAGAGAGATACAGTGTCTCACTTCAGCTTCTGGAGGACAAAGCGGAGCATTTTCTCGTTGAGAGAACGATTTCCCTCATCATTTGTCTCGTACTCTAACTGTGGAGAGAGGAAGGTTGCCTTAAACCCCATCTGTTTTGCCTTTTTCAAGCTGAATGTGTCCCATCAAACCTAAAGAACTGGTCTTTTGACAGATACAGCAACAAAGCAAAAATTCATAGTAATAAATGTATAATGAAACCCCACAAGAATTCCGGTAATGTAGGTGCTACCCACCTTACGTGGCCAGACACAGACCACTGTAAGGTATGATATAATCCATGTTTTAATAAGATCAGGGAAACAGCATACAAGGACTGGTTCTTCATCAAGTTACTTAACCAGCCTAAGCCTCAGTTTCCCCATCTGCAAAATACAAGGCTTGGACTAGGTAATCTTTAAGGTCCCTCCCAGTTCAGGCATTTCACAACAAGGGTCCACAGACCATTATCTCATTCATAGCTTGTCATAGAAAAAAAAGTGGAAAAGATATAAAACTGCCACCACAACATTGCTCCCCAAAACAACAAGACCCATAATAGAACACAGTTAGAAAATGCTTATGTCAGAAGTTTTTTTTAAAAAAAATGGTCTTCTTTTATATGGATGCGGTAATAGAAACATTAGCAGACAAAGACTCAGAGCAAGCCGCAATACCCCCCTTAGCTCACTGCCATGTTTAGGCTATAAATTGAAATTAGAATTACAAAAATGACACTCTAGAAATTATTTTTTAAACTAAAAACATCTTTAAAAACATTGAAATGGCATTCCGACTCAGTGGTTCTGAAGACACCCCTCCCCCGCCCCCAAGTTAGAATGCCTCAATTATGGCAACACCGCCGTTACCCTCTCAACTGAAATTGCATGTGAGAGCTGTATGATTTACATTTGCAGTTTATAAAATAAATTAGGCAGAAAAGAATCTCATAATCTCAAACACATTTAGTTTACCAGCTCCCACAAAGGTAAATGGATGAAGCATGTGATCCTTGAAGCAGCATACAATAATACTAATGATTCATTAATGTGTTCATTAGGAGAAATTTGATAAATGCATAGATATTCTCTTCCAGGCAACTCTCAGGCAATGGACCAGCAAAACTCTCCAAGGCATGCTCCTCCCAGACTTGGAATCCCACTGCTAATTACATGGCCTTTCATAGGAATGCTAAGGGGAAGACTGACGGCTAAGTTGCTGGGGTTTCTGGCCTGCTATTTGTCAATGAGAGACACACTGACTTAATTATGAAGTCAGTGCATTATGTTGAGGACCACACAATATGCGTATGTGTGGACCACTGCTCCCCCTCGGCCTGGCACCCATCATCGCTTTTGAGATGTCATCTAGGAAAGCCAACTAGTCTCCTGCTGTCACCTTTGCCCTGACTCCATCTCCAATCCACAGAGCAGCCAGGGAAATGCCTTAAACATGGACATCACTTCATGCAAAGTCTCTGCTCAGCTCCACTTGGATGGAGGGGAAAAGTCCTCAAGATCCCATGTGATGGGGCCCCATCTCATCTTTCTGACCTCATCTCCTCTGTCCTCCCCCTTTACTCACTTTGCTCCAGCTACACAGGCCTCTCTGCTGTTTCTGGAACTTTCCCAGGCAAGTTCCTGCCTCAAGGCTTTCGTGGTTATGACTCTCTCTGCTCTCACTTCGTATATCCACACAGTGACCTTCTTCCCCTCCTTGAAGCCTTGGCTCACAGTTTACCTGCCCTGACCATGCTCCTTAGTGCCATTACCTGTCCCTTCCCCTCAGGCACTCTCACACTCCGTTACCCCGGTTGACTTTTCTTTTGCCCAATAACATTAAAAGTTTCTAACATACTATTTATTTATTTTTATGTCTGCAGTTTAATATCCGCAGGCTCCAAGAGGGCAGAAATCTGTTTTGTGATGCTGTATCTCCAGGGCCTAAAAGAGCATCTGGGAAGAGTAGACACAGAATAATTATGGAAGGAAAGAAGGAAGGAAGGAAGGAAGGAAGGAAGGAAGGAAGGAAGGAAGGAAGGAAGGAGATGTAGCAATAAAAACAGCTGTTATATTAGAGTGGCAGATTTACCCTTTTTGTATTTCTAACATTTTATGCTATTATTATTATTATTATTAAATCATATTGTAATTTAATTTCAAAACACCTATATAGCAAACGACTGGCAATCTCAGGTGGTATGTCTTAAAAGAGCTTTTTGTTTTCAAATCAGTGACCCAATTTGAGTTTGTTAGAATTGCAAATAACAATCTTAAATGACAGTAAACCCTTGCAATACTCAGTTTTATAAAAATATAAGTCAGGGGCCGGCCGAGTGGCGCGATGGTTAAGAACTGGCTTGGGATGCCAGAGGGCTCCGGTTCAGATCCCACATATGAGGGCCAGTGACACTGCCCTCTACAGCTAAGATGCCGAACAACAGCTCAACCTGGAGCTGGGCTGCTGTGAGTCGCTGGCGGCGTAGGCAGCAGCCCCTGTGGCACTGGGTTGCCATGGGCTACCGTGTGTAGACAGCAGCCAGCGTGAGCGGCCAGCAGCCGCAGTGAGTGGCCGTCCAGAAGCCGGCGACTGATCTGCCTCGCCCGGGAAGAGCGCAATGNAGTGAAGCAACGTCCTCCACAACTAGACTGAAGAACAAAAGGACAGCAACTTGTCTGTTCCCCTTCCCCCAATTCCCCAGCACTGTTCCTATCCCCCCAATTCCTCAGTAAAAATCTTTAAAATATATATATATATATATAAGTCAGGAAACCCTGTTGATAGTGAACAATTCCTGAAACAAGAGAGGGAGTTTCTGGAGGAGAGTGCACAGGTCCTCACATATTGTCTCCATGCTCTTTTTCATCCTCATCCTTGTCTCTCAATTAGTGTGGGACTGTGGGTAAGGATACTCATGGGCCAGTGAGCTGGCATGTTATAAAGAGTCTCAACTGGGCTGCCACCCCTCTACATTCTGCCACAACTCAAACCTTCAATCCATCTCCCTAACCCTGTTTTGCAGGCCTGTTGCTCATGAAATATTTCTTACACTTTTCCGAGAATTTTTGGGGTTTATAGTTCAGTTCCCAGGGTCTAGCATCATAGAGTCAATCTATGCAAATTCATAGATACGCACTTGACCAAGGAAAAGGGAGGGAGAGATGGGGGGATGGAGGGGGAAGGGGTGGAAGATAGTGAGAGACCCTGGAGGACACTGGCCAGGGGTGGCTTGCTGGGTAATATCAGGTTGGTTCCCTATGTGCTCGAAGGAGGTGACATGTGCAAAGCAATTCAAGGAATGGCCAAGGGTCATTCAGATTCTTGTACATTTCATGCTCTGATTTTTCACCCTAAGCCTGGAGTTAGATCTGGTTCCATTATCTGTTTTTGTTTCCCAAGGCCACCCTTGCCTTGGATTTGCATTTCGGCTTTTACATGAAATCCAGCACCTCACATCAGCGCCCCACAGCCAGTGATTGTTAGAGGAGCCAGTCCTCTCTCCACACACAGCAGCTTGGGTGCGGTATCATGTACATTATAGGGGGTGAGGAAGAAAGAGGATAAGTGGGGAGGTACCAGCAGGGCAGCAACTGGTTAGGGGATGCTCGGTGTCTGCACAACAGAAGTATGTGAATAGAAGAATTCATTCAATGAACATCTTGCATAAGCACCAACTCAAGTGCCAAAGCTGTTGAATGAACTAATAAATGAAGAATAAATGAACAACCAATGAATACCGAACAGAGTGTGCTAAACAAGATGAGTCCTACAGCTTTCAAATCAGTTCTAGTTCATTCAAGAGTGTTCTAGAACCTCCATCCAACTACAGAGACTTTGGAGACCCAACAGCATCCACCAGGCTCCTTGGCAAAGATGACAAGTCTGTGCCTCGGCTTCCCCCAGCCCCAAAACATCCGGGAGAATGGCTCATATATTCCTTTATCTATTTATTTATGTATTTATTCTATTCAGTACAAAATCATAATGTGACTCTGACCCATTCAAAACTATTTTAATGAGCTGATTTACTCAATAAATATCAATAGAGCAGCAATTTTATGTCAAAAACTTGTGCCAGGACTTCTTTTCTATGCACAAGTCCAGGGAGTTTCTTCTACAGAGATCAACAGTCTGGTGAAGGGCACATCAAGAGACGTGAGAGCAAGTCCAAATTTCGTGGCACATTTTTGCATTTCTATACTATGCCCTTTTCTTCCCCCTAAAAAAAGGGGGAAAACATTCTGTTTAGAACGAAAGCATCAAGGGGCTACTATCTAAGTATATAAATCCTGTTGTTTTACTACTTCTCCCTTTGTCCTCATGCCTTTTTTGGCTTCTATTTACAAGAACCCAAATTAAAATTTCAAGGTCAAAATGATGTCTGACAGAGACTAGAAAATTCTTAACTAGCATGAAGATGGTACTTATGAAATACCTAAAGAACACATTGTTTATTTTTAATTTGCTCTTAAGACCTCTGAATTCAAATGTGAGGGATTGTGTACAGAGGATGAAGATGAATTATGTTATATGAAAGAAGAAACGGGGTTTTTTGTTTGTTTATTTATTTTTTATTTTTTTGCAATAGATGAAAGATGCTTTCCTCTGCTAATGAGTCATGAATGACTCATCTACTCTGGGGAAAATCTGAAGTGGCCAGTGATTTGATTGCTTTTTCTGCTGTAAACACATCTAAGAAATGGAACCTAAGAGATAAACAATAAAGGACCCTGTGAAACTCAAATGATTTTGTTTTTTCTCCACAAATTACACCACCCTGAAAATGGCTTTTAATACAAAATGTGAGCTTTCTTTCATATTGTCAATATTTAAGCATAGCCACTGAACCAACTACTTTTGGCTGAGTGCAATTGGGTAAGGGGTCCTTCTGATCCATGAATAGGATTCACCATAATATTGATCCAACTCCATCATTTTATAAATGAAAGCCACAGGATGACTTTCATCTTTTTTTATGTCTTGTTGATAAGACACAATTCTTTCATTTCTGTTTCTTTTTCTCTCCACGTTCTCTAACCATTTTGATAACTGACAAAGCTAAGAAATGTTCACTGTTGAGGAAAAACACCAGAGAACTTTTTGAAATTCATTGTACCCCAAAGACTGACAGCAAGAACATACTTTCTGGTACATAAGAGAGAAAAATGTATTTGGTATGACTGGCTGTTAATATGTCATCAGGATAAATCATAAGTCTTATTCTTGGGAATCCTAATAAAAGAAGTCACTTGAGACATAAAATGTACAAAAATCATCACCAATAGGCTCTCACTTGGACTAGAACCTGGGGAAATTTTGAACGTGTTCATTCATGGGACACTTAAAAAGACATTGCCCAAATTTATCATTGTCATAAATTCTTGCTGACTAAAGCATTTCCTTAGAGTAATTTATAATATCCATCATAAAATACTTCATCAAAAGGAAACACTTAGATTTAATACAAAACCGTAAACTCCCAAGGACTCAGGGACAATGGTCTCAGCCAGTCTCCAGAGAAGATGGAGTGATCTATGACTCCTGTATGCCTAGGCTTGGTCTTGCTTTTGCCTGATATCACTGCTTTCTGGGTTGTCACACAACTCTGGTGTGTTTGCTTCCCCCGAGGGACTCCAGAAGAAGATGTGCTTTGACATAAAACTCTGGTTCTTCATTGTCTATCTTGGGGGTGGCAGGAGTGGGAGGGTGGGGGGAGGGGGGAGGCAGGAAGAATGCTGTCATCAGGATACACTAATTGGGTGGTTTGAAGAAGTAATCTGTGATTAGTGAAGCAAACACCTTGAGTCCATGTTTTAGCCTCATAGTGGAGGGAAGCTATTCCACATTGGATGTTTCTGGATGCCTCCATCACTCTATCAAGGCAATTGGTTTCACTTTGTCTTCAGGCCAAGAAAGCTGTTAGTTAGCTAATGGGTCCCTCAAAAGATAAAATAAGTCTACACACTAAAGAAAAGAACCATCAGCGTTCCATCTCTTTGCTGTTCTTCCCCATAAGCTCTTAACACAATTAATCCAAACGCTGGCACCATATTTGATGATGCCCCTGTGCTTTAGCCACACAAGTCCCACGGCAGCTGGACTCTTCCATCCAGATACTCTTGCTGACACTTCTAACCACTGGCTCTAAAGTGAAACTCAGCATCTTCCTACAAAACTGGCTGTTCTGTCAGGGTCCAACCATCTCCCCGTTTACTTGCATTCAAAACCTTCAAACCGGACATCCAAGCTGTATGCATCTGGCTTCTTGAACACCCTAATACCCTTCTCTCTTAAGTAGCCCATTGCCACCAGGTTGGTCTGCCAGACATCTCCTTCTCCTACTTTTGGTCTCTCCTGGAAATCATTTCTGCACAACACTGCCAAATAAATCTGCCTAATGCACAGCTCTGCTGAATGTCACTCTGCCATCAGAACTTTTCAATTGTCCCATATCTTCTACCAAAAGTAGTCTACACTTCTTATCTAGCTTTCCCCTTCATTGTGATAACTAGCTATCTAACCTCACTTCCCACTACAGTAATGCCTTGGTTTGCGAGCATAATTCGTTCCAGAAACAAATTACTCGTATTGAAGACATCACTCGTTCACCACGTTAAAATGTATTAGAAATGTTTGCTCATCTTGTGGAACACTCGCAAACTAAGTTACTCGCAATCCAAGGTTTTACTGTATTTCCTTCAAGCTACCTGTGGCTGCATGAAATGTCTTGACATTACACTGGTGCTGTTGCTCCTGCTCCTTCCTTTACCTGGAAGGACCCATCTCCACTGCTACCTGTGGAAATCCTGCCCCCCCTTCCAGGTAAAGCTAAAATACCATATTCTCTACCGAGGATTCCTTTTCCCATTACCCCTGTCAAAAAAACTGTTTTGTTTTTCCATTAAACTTGATCCTATAACACTGATTGAATTTTGCTTCACTCTTATTTTTTTTATTAGTTTCAGGTATACAAAATAATGCAATAGTTATGCTTTTCACCCCTCACAAAGTGACAACTCCCCTCCCCCAATCTGCTGCCCCCCCATATCATACATATCTATTACAATTCCATTGACTCCACTCCCCACACTATACTCCACATCCCTTGACTATATATATATATATATA